>NC_057795.1:131637344-131729995 GCF_018294505.1 Triticum aestivum | reverse complement strand
ATCATGTTTACTCTTTCAGCAGAAACCTGAAATGGGGATGACAGAACCCCCAGTCCCCTCTGAAACCAACTAGGGTTTACTAAAATAATTTTCAATGAACCTGAAATGCCCTTCTAAAATGCCCATCATTTTTGTCTTGGTTCAGAACCTCTGCAAAAGTGGTGCACATTTTCCTAGGCCATCCTAGGGTTTTTGAATTAAATCATAACTATTTGAATTTGGGCATTTAAAATTATATAAAATATTTAAATGCTCAAATATCTCCAAACTAAAATGTTTCATGTTGGAAATAATCCAACTATGGACCAGGAGTAGTTTGGTGATTTTTGGAGTTGTCTAGGTATTTTATTTAATTCAACAAAGTTGCAGATATATTAAATAAAAACAGAAAACAGAAAAGAAAGGGGGAAAAACCTACCTGGGCTCCTCCACTGTGCGGCCCAGCCAGCTGGCTGGCCCAGCCAGCCCAGCCCACCTCCCTCCTCTGTCGTCTTCGTCCAGACAGAGGGAGGGGAGTGTGGCCGGCGCGCGCGCGCGCGCCACCGCGCCACGCCACCTGCTCGCCTGCTTGCCTGGCCTCCCCTCCTCGCTCGACGCCCTGGACGACGCCACGCCTCTCCCCCTGCTCTCTCTCACTCTCCCTGGCTCTCTCCTTCCTCTCTCTCGCTCTCTCTCTCGCTCGGCCGAACATGACCGTCGCCGCCGTTCGCCATAGCCACCGCCTCCGACCACCCCTCGCTCCCCCGATTAGCTCAGAAGCTCCGCCACAACTCCCTCTTCCTCCCCACCGCTCCACGGGTCCCCGGAAGCCCTACATCGCCGCCACGTCGCCGTTCCCCTCTTCGGACTCCGACCACCGTCGCCGTCAAATTCGTCGTCTCCGGCGCGTCCCCGAGCCTGCTTCGACGCCCACTGCAACCGCGGTGAGCCCCCGGAGCGATTCCCCCTTCTTCCCTGGTCTCTCCCGACCTCTAGGCCCTAGCTCCACCTCGACCGAAAGCTCCACGCCGCCGGCGATGTCGCCGTCGTGGCCACGGTCGCCGTAGCGCCCAACCGAGCTCGCCATCGTGCTCCACACATCACGAGGAGCACGTAGAACGCACCAACGCCTCCCCAAACCCCCTGCAACACTGATCCCGACCGCACCCGAACTCCGGCCACCGCAGCCGAGCTCGCCGCCGTCAACTCCGGCCACCTCGAGCCCAACCACCACCACCAATAGACGCGGCTCAGCCTCAGCAACACGTAGATGCCTTCCGCCGTCCATTTGGTCGCCGGAATGGCAAAAAGCACTCTCGCCGCCGTCTCGGATCTCGCCGGCGTCATGTCGCCGGTGGGGTTTGACTTGACCGACCTGGGGTTTGACCCCCCAGGGTCACTGACGCGTGGGCCCTGTCGGCCAGGTGGTTAGGTTAGCGCTAACTACTGTTAGTCAACCCCCCCTGACACTGACAGTGGGCCCCAGTGCCACTAATTAAGTAATTAGGATTAATTTAAATCTGTTTAACCCCCCCTGTCACTGACGTGTGGCCCCCACACGTCAGGTTTGACTTCAACCAGCCACAGTTGACCACTGACGTCATGCTGACGTCATGCTGACACAGTAATTATATTTCTGGATTTAAATTAAATCAGGAAATTCCAGAATATTAATTAAACTTCAAAAATTCATAAATTTTATTCTGTAATTCCAAATTGGACAAATTATATATGAAAAATGATCAGAAAAATCCAATCTATCCATCTGTACTATTTTCATGCATGATCAAACAAGTTAAATTGATGTTTTAATCAGAACAAGGAAAAGCACTTTAAAAGGCCATATTTGAATTTGGAATTTGAATCTTTGATTCAAATTTGTTCAAACACATCTGGTTTTAGTTGCATTAGCCCAACACACTCATATTGCCATGTTTCATGCATGCATCATATTGTTGCATATTGTTTGGTGATGTTTGTGTATCGGTGTCCTTTGCGACAGGATCTGTCCCCGAGGAGTACCGTGATTACCCTAACGAAGAACCGTATCCGTGCAACGAACCATCAGGCAAGCAACCAACCATTTGATCATATCGATACAATCCCATGTTCTCGCTCCTGCTCTCTTTTACTGCATTAAGACAACGCGATTCAAACTGCTGTGTGCTACGGTAGTTGAACCCATTTCCTCTGCATGACCTGTCATTGCCACAGTAACTAGATGAAACCCACTAGCATGTGTAGGAGTTGATTGAGCCATATGTATGTGTTGTTCCTACCTTGCTATGCCTGCTATGCTTAGAGTCGTGTCAGGTCTGGTTCATCTGGGTGATGGGCTAGAGTGAAATGTTAATGTCGGTAATGAGAGTGGTGTGGTGAACATGATTTGGTAAAGGTATCGATGAGAGGCCATGTAGGAGTACATGGTGGGTTGTTTCATTGAAGCCGACCTTAAGCACTGAGATCTGTATGTGTGATTTAAGAATCAGCTACTACCATGCATTGGGCCCGAAACCAATGGACCCTCTCGGCTTCTTATTCACCCTAGTTCTCCGTCCAGGAGTTGCAAGTAGTTTCTGGTGTTTGTAGCCTACTGGAGGCCGTGGACAGCGCTGACCGTAGGGGTGGGCTGTGATGCGGTAGGTACGTGGCCGGGTGTACCGAATACCCGTTAGGTATCTCGGGAACCCTGTTCACATCGTTCGGGGCCGTATGGGAAACCTCGGCCGGACTCCCTGCGGATGGAACCTGAATAGGCGATAAACCTGGACTGGAGGCTTAGGTGATTAGGTAGGTCGTGGCCGACACCCACGTTGGGCTTCCGCTTGAAGGTTGCCGAGTACATATCGTGTAAACGACGGTAAGTGGTGAGAGCGTGTATGAAGAAGTACACCCCTGCAGGGTTAACATGATCTATTCGAATAGCTGCGTCCGCGGTAAAGGACTACTTGGTTGCCTATACAGTTCATAGACAAGTAAATGGAAACTACTAAAAGCCTCAAGATAAGTGTGAGTGCCGAGGATGGCTCTTCCGTAGGAAGACGGAGGTGGATCCTCGGTAGTGTATTGAAGAGGTGAGTAGTGGACTCGTGTGCGCAAAACCATTTCAAGTTGGAGTATCGTAGGATAGTCTAGCCAAGAGTCAAAGCTGGCTTGCTGCAATAACTCCACCAACCCTTCTTGATACTATGCATGTATGTAGGATCTGATGTAAGTCTTGCTGAGTACCTTTGTACTCATGTTGCTACAATCTACATTTTTACAGAAGACGCTGCAACCCCTTCTGATGGGTTCTATGTAGACGTTGACATCAACGAGTAGGCTAAAGACCCAGGTGGTGACCCTGAGCTTGTGAAGGACCACGTAGTATAGCTAGGCTTTCCAAGCCTCTTTTATTTTACTAGTTGTCTGTACTCAGACAAGTTACTTCCGCTGCTGGCTTGTATGACTGTATGACTTGTATGTTGGGTCGTGAGACCCGTACCTTTGTGTATGTTATGTATGGCTCACTGAGCCTTAAATAAAGTACTTGTGTCATAGAGTCATGTTGTGATGCTTCGTTGTATTTGCACATATCGAGCATATTGTGTGTATGATTGAAATGCTTGGTATGTGTGGGATCTGACTATCTAGTTGTTTATCTTTAGTAGCCTCTCTTACCGGGAAATGTCTCCTAGTGTTACCGCTGAGCCATGGTAGCTTGCTACTGCTCTGGAACACTTAGGCTGGCCGGCATGTGTCCTTCTTCGTTCCTGTGTCTGTCCCTTCGGGGAAATGTCACGCTTTGAGTACCGGAGTCCTGTTAGCCCGCTACAGCCCGGTTTACCGGAGTCCTGCTAGCCCAGTGCTACAGCTCGGACCCACTTGCTGATGACCGACACATTCGAAGCTGGGTCATGGATGCCTGTCCCTGTAAGTCTGTGCCACTTTGGGTTTACGAGAAGTCATGTCAGCCCGGGCTCTTTATCATATGGATGCTAGCGACACTATCATATACGTGAGCCAAAAGGCGCAAACGGTCCCGGGAAAAGGTAAGACGACACCCGTGGGGATACCGTGCGTGAGGCCGCAAAGTGATATGAGGTGTTACCAGCTAGATCGATGTGACATCGAGTCGGGGGCCTGACAGCGTTGGCATCAGAGCCGGACTGCCTGTAGGTTCTCCAAGCCAAACTGGTCGATGTTGAGTCTAGAAATTCTTTAGTTATATGTAGGGGAATTGTTTGTCGGTTGGAACGTAAGGCTCTTTTTACTTCTTATACCTTATGATATTCTGATCTGAGTCAGTCCATTCTTCCACCGGGGTTAAGGAATTAGGATCTATTCTCTCTATCAGGATCACGTGTTACTAATCAGTAGTACCTTATAAGTTTGATGGATACAAGCCTAGTTCAGTTCTACTACCACATTATGTTGCCAGAATGGTTTTAGAACTTTGATATGATGATGTTGAGTGTGTACGAAATCCTTTGTCAAATGTCTCAAAATCCCTTTTGAGCATTTACAGCTGTTATGCTGCCGAAATTTTGCTAGAAATTCTAATGCCTTTGCATTATGATTATGCTTTCAGATGGCCACTCGCGACCTTAATCAAGTGGTTCGCCTGACTCGATGCCTAGATGTACCCGGCCATACTGCCAAGTTGGTCAGGGTAATGACTGAGGCTGGATACTGCTGGTATCCTGAGTACACGGTCGAAGAGCAATTCCGGGACTTCAATCAAAGCCAGTATCTCTGCACTGTCAGGATATTTCCATCTTATCCTGGATCCACCGAGCCTCTTCACTGCTCCTATGGACTCGGGGTTACTATTGAGATGGCTGTGCAGGACGCCGCCTACTCTATGATGACCATTATGCGAGTCAGATCTGGTCTATTTCGGGACTCTGACTTCCGGTATATGCCAGGATCACTTCCGGGAGCACAAGGGTATCTCCAGGCTATCTATGCTGACTCCACTCAGGAGGATTCACGGACTCGCACCACTGCTGAGATGCTCGAGGATAAGGACCGCGAAAATCGGGCCTTAAGGTTAGAGCTCTTCAATACCCGTGCTGACCACTGGGCCACTTTGACTCGGTTCGCACCGGCGGTGCAAGCTGGATATTCAGATATGCGCGATCTCTATCCTGTGAGATCTGCTCTGCCAGACGTGATGGTTTGGCGTGATGTAGGAGGCATCACCCCACCTCGCGGTCCCCGCAGGCCACCGTCTGTTGGTCCAAGGCCTCATCCTAGCCCCTATGGTCCACAAGCTCCGCGAGACCGTCTGTTTCCGGATGATCATGTTGAGCTTCCAGGCTATGGAGGTGACTTCTACGAGGACTACTACGGATCGGTCTGAGTTAGTGGTAGTATCACTAGTTCGCACTAGCTGTGTCGTCTATCGTCCCGCGTGACTCGTGGGATATGACCTAGTTTGTACTCTTTCCGGAGGTGTAGAAAAATAATGTATAGGAGCTTGGGATGCCTCCGATAAGATGTAATCCTCTTTCACCGTAATAGTACTTTGTTTGGTCTTGTACTAAACCCTGTATGGTGTGTATGACGATGGAATAAAAGAAGCAGTTTTTGTATCTACCATGTCATACGGATGATCATCTTGCATTTCGAGTTATTCCTTACATTCTATATCCTATGTCGGAATTTTACCATCCTGACTAAATCATTGTCTTGTTCACCTAGGATGGTCAACACGCACGCTAACCCTGCTTCCCAAGAGCAGGCCGAAGGCAGTGAAGCCAGGAATGAAAATCTGCCTCATCCTCCTTCACTAGCCGAGGTGATGATGGAAGCTGAGAGAAACAAGCGGGAGACCAACCGTTTGTTGGAGCGTATTGAACAGAATACAGCACACCATCAGAGGGCTAACGTGGTGTCACTCAGTGATTTTATCAAATTGCATCCACCCACGTTCCACCACTCCGTCGAGCCTCTCGACGCTGATGACTGGCTTCGCAGTATCTCTCACAAGCTGCGTTCCGCGCTGGTAGCGGAGGCTGACAAGGTCACCTTTGCTGCATATCATCTTGAAGGCCCTGCCAGTCTATGGTGGGAGAATTATGGAGCTATGCGCCCAGCGGGCCATGTCACCACTTGGGCTGAGTTCAGCGAGGCTTTCCGTGAACATCACATTCCGGAGGGTCTCATGGACCGTAAACGTGAAGAATTTTGCAGTTTCACCCAAGGCCGACTTTCTGTGGATGTCTATAGCAGAGAGTTTGGTAATCTCGCCCGATATGCAACTGAGGAAGTGTCTACGGACGCCAAGAAGCAAGCAAGGTTCCGTAAGGGCCTTAGTCCTGAGCTTCGCCGCGACCTCCGCCTGCATGAGTGCACATCTTTTTCGAAACTTGTCAACAAAGCCATCAGTGCTGAAACTGGTCAGACTGACTATGACGCAACACGCAAGCATGGACGTGACATGGGTTCCTCATCCGGTGCTGGTCCTCAGAAGCGCCGCGTGTGGGTGCCCAACACCGCTCTGCCACCCAGATTCACACCGAGGCCATCTTTCCAGGCGCCTCGCCCTGTTCAACAGTCTGCACCGGCCAAGCCCTATGGGGGTCCAACCAATAATGCTCCTCCACGTACCAGTTCCGTGACTTGTTTCAAGTGTGGGGAATCTGGTCACTATATGTGTGAGTGTCCCCAGACCAACCCCAATCAATCTGCTAAAGCTGTTGGCCGTGGCAAGCCGACAGGGAAGGTGTTTCATGCTAAACCGGTCACCGCTTCACGTGGCCATGTCAACTGTATCTCTGCCGAAGAAGCTCAAGAGGACCCCAACGTCGTTCTCGGTACGCTTCTTGTTAATTGCCACCCAGCATCTGTCCTTTTCGATACAGGAGCCTCTCATTCCTTTATATCTGAAAATTATGCTCGTTTGCATAACATTGCATTCTGTGACATGCCATCCACTATGGAAATCTCTGCCCCTGGGTCTAGATGGTAGACCTCTAGGGTAAGTTATGGAAATGAAGTCCAAGTCGACAGACTTGTTTTCCTTGCATCGTTGATAGCCCTTAAATCTTCAGATATTAATATCATTTTGGGTATGGACTGGTTGTCAGCTCATCAAGCCAAAATTGATTGCTTCTCTAGGACTGTTCAACTCACCCATCCTTCGGGGAAGATAGTCAATGTCTTGACCCGAATAGCCAAGCGACAAATATATTCTCTTAACGCCAGCCCTTTGCCAGACCTTGAGGACGTTCCGGTAGTCTGTGACTTCCCGGATGTCTTTCCAGAGGAATTGCCAGGTGTTCCACCTGACAGGGATGTTGAGTTCGTAATAGACCTCATTCCAGGAACCGTTCCGATTGCTAGAAGACCCTATAAGATGGCACCCCTAGAACTAGCCGAGCTTAAGAAACAACTCGATGAGTCCTTGAAAAAGGGTTTCATCCGACCTAGTTCATCCCCGTGGGCTTGCCCCGTCCTATTCGTCAAGAAGAAGGATGGTACGGACCGGATGGTTGTAGATTACCGACCTGTCAATTTGGTCACAATCAAGAACAAATATCCACTTCCCAGGATCAAGGATCTGTATGATCAGCTCGCTGGATCCTCAGTCTTCTCCAAGATGGATTTGAGGTTGGGCTACCATCAAATCAAAATCAGAAACGGGGACATTCCTAAAACGGCCTTTGTTACTCGTTATGGCCAATACGAGTACACCGTCATGTCCTTCGGTTTAACCAACGCTCCAGCCACCTTTTCTCGGTTAATGAACTCAATCTTCATGGAGTATTTGGATAAGTTCGTCGTAGTTTATCTCGATGATATACTCATCTACTCCAAGAACGAGGAAGAACATGCCGAACATCTAAGACTAGTGTTGCAGAAACTTCGAGAGCATCGCCTTTATGCCAAATTTTCTAAATGTGAATTCTGGTTGTCAGAAGTGACCTATCTAGGTCATGTAATATCTGGTAAAGGTATTGCTGTTAACCCTGAGCGAGTTCAAGCCGTCCTTAATTGGACTCCACCTGAATCGGTCAAGCAAGTTCGGAGTTTTCTAGGCTTAGCGAGCTATTGCCGTCGCTTTGTCGAGAACTTCTCCAAAGTTGCCAAACCTCTAACCGAACTCCTCAAGAAAGATAAGAAGTTCGAATGGACTCCACAATGTGAGCACAGCTTTCAGGAACTGAAAAGACGCCTGACCTCTGCTCCCGTACTGGTACCGCCAGACTTCTCCAAGGACTTTGTTATCTACTGCGACGGCTCGCGACAAGGACTAGGTTGCATTCTCATGCAAGATCGACACGTAATTGCTTACGCTTCACGGCAATTGCACCCACATGAGGAGAATTATCCTACTCATGATCTAGAGCTTGCAGCCGTAGTCTATGCACTTAAGACCTGGCGACATTACCTCCTCGGTAATCGTTGCGAAATATTCACTGATCACCAAAGTCTGAAGTACATTTTCACCCAACCGGATCTGAATCTCAGGCAAAGACGTTGGGTTGAATTGATCACAGACTTCGACTTAGGAATAACCTACACCCCAGGGAAAGCCAACGTCATGGCTGATGCGCTAAGTCGTAAATCTTATTGTAACAACCTGATGTTACAACAAAGTCAACCGCTTCTCCATGAGGAATTTCGGAAGCTTAACCTTCACATTATACCTCAAGGTTTTCTTTCCACCTTGGTGGCAAAACCTACCCTTACGGATCAAATTATCAAAGCACAGAAGGTAGATCCGGGAATCTCCCGCATCAAGAGAAACATTCAGAAAGGAATTGCGGATTGTTTCTCCATTAATGATCAAGGAGTCGTATACTTCGGGAATCGACTAGTAGTTCCCAAAGTGCGCAACCTAAGGCGATTAATCCTTAAGGAAGCTCATGAATCTCCTCTTACTATTCATCCCGGTAGTACTAAGATGTATCAGGACCTACGCCAGAGGTTCTGGTGGACTAGGATGAAGAGAGAAATTGCTCAGTATATTGCAAATTGCGACGTCTGTCGTCGTGTAAAAGCAGAGCATCAACGGCCTGCTGGCACCCTTCAACCCTTAGCTATTCCTGAATGGAAATGGGATAAAATTAGTATGGATTTTATTACCGGTTTTCCCAGGACCAAGAGAGGGAATAATGCTATCTTCGTCGTGGTCGATCGTCTTTCCAAAGTAGCTCATTTCTTACCTGTTCGTGAGAGTATAACCGCTAGTCAGCTGGCAGATTTGTACATCTCCCGAATAGTGTCTCTCCATGGTGTTCCTTTGGAAATTAACTCGGATCGAGGAAGTCTTTTCACCTCTCGATTTTGGGAAAGTTTCCAAAATGCTATGGGAACCCGTCTCTCCTTTAGCACCGCTTTCCACCCTCAGTCAAGTGGTCAAGTGGAACGCGTCAATCAGATTCTAGAAGACATGCTTCGAGCCTCCGTTATCTCTTTCGGAATGGACTGGGAGAAGTGCCTTCCATTTGCCGAATTCGCTTACAACAACAGCTATCAATCTAGCTTGGGTAAAGCCCCTTTTGAAGTTCTCTATGGACGACGATGTCGAACACCCCTTAACTGGTCAGAGACCGGGGAAAGACAATTCTTTGGCCCGGACATGATTCAGGAAGCAGAAGATCAAGTTCGTATCGTTCGTGAAAAGTTGAAAACAGCCCAATCTCGTCAAAAGAGTCAATATGACCGAAAACATAGGGCTATGACTTTCGAGGTTGACGAGAAGGCTTATCTTTGGGTCACCCCTCTGAAGGGAACCCATCGTTTCGGTATCAAAGGCAAATTGGCTCCTCGTTACATTGGACCTTTTCGCATTCTTGCCAAACGAGGAGAAGTTGCCTACCAGTTGGAACTACCTCCGCATCTCTCCAGAGTTCACGATGTCTTCCACGTTTCTCAACTCAGGCGTTGCTTCTCGGATCCTATCCGTGAAGTGGACCACGAAACGCTTGATCTCCAAGATGATCTTACATATCGAGAGTACCCCATTCGTATCCTCGATCAAGCCGAACGTACCACGCGACGTCATAATATCAAGTTTCTCAAGGTTCAATGGTCGCATCATTCTGAGGATGAAGCAACTTGGGAAAGGGAGGATCGTCTTCGACTCGAGTATCCCGCCTTCTTCCCGGAGGAACCCAAATCTCGGGACGAGATTCTTTTGAGTGGGGGTGAGTTGTCACACCCTAGCTAGTCATGCATTAGAGTGTTGCATCATGTTTACTCGTTCATCAGAAACTTGAAATGGGGATGACAGAACCCCCAGTCCCCTCTGAATCCAACTAGGGTTACTAAAATAATTTTTCAATGAACCTGAAATGCCCTTCTAAAATGCCCATCATTTTTGTCTTGGTTCAGAACCTCTGCCAAAAATGGTGCACATTTTCCTAGGCCATCCTAGGGTTTTTGAATTAAATCATAAATATTTGAATTTGGGCATTTAAAATAATATAAAATATTTAAATGCTCAAATATCTCCAAACTAAAATGTTTCATGTTGGAAATAATCCAACTATGGGCCAGGAATAGTTTGGTGATTTTTGAAGTTGCCTAGGTATTTTATTTAATTCAACAAAGTTGCAGATATATTAAATAAAACAGAAAACAGAAGAAAAAGGGAAAAACTTACCTGGGCTCCCCCCTGTGCGGCCCAGCCAGCTGGCCGGCCCAGCCAGCAACCGACCCAGCCCAGCACTGTAGCCCTCCGTCGTCTTCCTCCCCTCGCCCCGAAGCTGCTGCGTGCTCGCGCGCGCACGGCCGCGCGGCCACCTCCTGCTTGCCGACGACCTCCTGGCCGCGTGGACGACGCCCGCAGCCCGTCCCGATCCCCCCTGCTCTCTCTCACTCTCCCCGGCTCTTTCCTTCCTGTCCCTCGCTCTCTCTCTCTCACGGCCGAACACCACCGTCGCCGCCGTTCGCCACAGCAGCCATCTCCGGCCACCCCTCGCTCCCCCGATTAGCTCAGAAGCTCCGCCACAACCCCCTCTTCCTCCCCACCGCTCCACAGCTCCCCGGAAGCCCTGCATCGCCGCCACGTCGCCGTTCCCCTCTTCGGGCTCCGACCACCGTCGCCGTCAAATTCGTCGTCTCCGGCGCGTCCCCGAGCCCGCTTCGACGCCCACTGCAACCGCGGTGAGCCCCCGGAGCGTTTCCCCCTTCTTCCCTGGTCTCTCCCGACCTCTAGGCCCTAGCCCCACCTCGGCCGAGAGCTCCACGCCGCCGACGATGTCGCCGTCGTGGCCATGGTCGCCGTAGCGCCCAACCAAGCACACCATCGTGCTCCACACCTCACTAGGAGCACGTAGCACGCACCAACACCTCCCCTAACGCCCTGCAACACTGATCCCGATCGCACCCGAACTCCGGCCGCTGCAGCCGAGCTCGCCGCCGTCAACTCCGGCCACCCCGAGCCCAACCACCACCACCAATAGTCGCGGCTCAACCTCAGCAACACGTAGATGCCTTCCGCCGTCCATTTGGTTGCCGGAATGGCAAAAAGCACTCTCGCCGCCGTCTCGGACCTCGCCGGCGTCATGTCGCCGGTGGGGTTTGACTTGTCCGACCTGGGGTTTGACCCCCCAGGGTCACTGACGCGTGGGCCCTGTCGGCCAGGTGGTTAGGTTAGCGCTAACTACTGTTAGTCAACCCCCCTGACACTGACAGTGGGCCC
The DNA here is from genome assembly GCF_018294505.1 of Triticum aestivum. Taxonomy (NCBI): domain Eukaryota; kingdom Viridiplantae; phylum Streptophyta; class Magnoliopsida; order Poales; family Poaceae; genus Triticum; species Triticum aestivum. The sequence continues at coordinate 131,718,378 of NC_057795.1, read as the reverse complement.
CAGCGCCACTAATCCCTAATTAGGAATAATTTAAACCTGTTTAACCCCCCCTGTCACTGACGTGTGGCCCCCACACGTCAGGTTTGACTTCAGCCAGCCACAGTTGACCTGCTGACGTCACACTGACGTCAGGCTGACGCAGTAATTGATTTTCTGGATTTAAATTAAATCAGGAAATTCCAGAATATTAATTAAACTTCAAAAATTCATAACTTTTATTCTGTAACTCCAAATTGGACAAATTATATATGAAAAATGATCAGAAAAACCCAATCTATCCATCTGTACTATTTTCATGCATGATCAAACAAGTTAAATTGATGTTTTAAGCAGAACAAGGAAAAGCACTTTAAAAGGCCATGTTTGAGTTTGAAAATTTGAATCTTTGATTCAAATTTGTTCAAACCCCTCTGGTTTTAGTTGCATTAGCCCAACACACTCATATTGCCATGTTTCATGCATGCATCATGTTGTTGCACATTGTTTGGTGATGCTTGTGTATCGATGTCCTTTGCGACAGGTTCTGCCCCCGAGGAGTACCGTGATTACCCTAACGAAGAACCATATCAGTGCATCGAACCATCAGGCAAGCAACCAACCATTTGATCATATCGATACAATCCCATGTTCTCGCTCCTGCTCTCTTTTACTGCATTAAGACAACGCGATTCAAACTGCTGTGTGCTACGGTAGTTGAACCCATTTCCTCTGCATGACCTGTCATTGCCACAGTAACTAGATGAAACCCACTAGCATGTGTAGGAATTGATTGAGCCATATGTATGTGTTGTTCCTACCTTGCTATGCCTGCTATGCTTAGAGTCGTGTCAGGTCTGGTTCATCGGGGTGATGGGCTGGAGTGAAATGATTATGTTGGTAATGAGAGTGGTGTGGTGAACACGATTTGGTAAAGGTATCGATGAGAGGCCATGTAGGAGTACATGGTGGGTTGTTTCATTGAAGCCGACCTTAAGCACTGAGATCTGTATGTGTGATTTAAGAATCAGCTACTACCATGCATTGGGCCCGAAACCAATGGACCCTCTCGACTTCTTATTCACCCTAGTTCTCCGTCCGGAAGTTGCAAGTAGTTTCTGGTGTTTGTAGCCTACTGGAGGCCGTGGACAGCGCTGACCGTAGGGGTGGGCTGTGATGCGGTAGGTACGTGGCCGGGTGTACCGAATACCCGTTAGGTATCTCGGGAACCCTGTTCACATCGTTCGGGGCCGTATGGGAAACCTCGGCCGGACTCCCTGCGGATGGAACCTGAATAGGCGATAAACCTGGACTGGAGGCTTAGGTGATTAGGTAGGTCGTGGCCGACACCCACGTTGGGCTTCCGCTTGAAGGTTGCCGAGTACATGTCGTGTAAACGATGATAAGTGGTGAGAGCGTGTATGAAGAAGTACACCCCTGCAGGGTTATCATGATCTATTCGAATAGCCGCGTCCGCGGTAAAGGACTACTTGGTTGCCTATACAGTTCATAGACAAGTAAATGGAAACTACTAAAAGCCTCAAGATAAGTGTGAGTGCCGAGGATGGCTCTTCCGTAGGAAGACGGAGGTGGATCCTCGGTAGTGTATTGAAGTGGTGAGTAGTGGACTCGTGTGCGCAAAACATTTCAAGTTGGAGTATCGTAGGATAGTCTAGCCAAAAATCAAAGCTAGCTTGCTGCAATAACTCCACCAACCCTTCTTGATACTATGCATGTATGTAGGATCTGATGTAAGTCTTGCTGAGTACCTTTGTACTCATGTTGCTATAATCTACATTTTTACAGAAGACGCTGCAACCCCTTCTGATGGGTTCTATGTAGACGTTGACATCAACGAGTAGGCTAAAGACCCAGGTGGTGACCCTGAGCTTGTGATGGACCACGTAGTATAGCTAGGCTTCCAAGCCTCTTTTATTTTACTAGTTGTCTGTACCCAGACAATGTATTTCCGCTGCTGGCTGGTATGACTGTATGACTTGTATGTTGGGTCGTGAGACCCGTACCTTTGTGTATGTTATGTATGGCTCCCTGAGCCTTAAATAAAGTACTTGTGTCATAGAGTCATGTTGTGATGCTTCGTTGTATTTGCACATATCGAGCATATTGTGTGTATGGTTGAAATGCTTGGTATGTGTGGGATCTGACTATCTAGTTGTTTATCTTTAGTAGCCTCTCTTACCGGGAAATGTCTCCTAGTGTTACCGCTGAGCCATGGTAGCTTGCTACTGCTCTGGAACACTTAGGCTGGCCGGCATGTGTCCTTCTTCGTTCCTGTGTCTGTCCCTTCGGGGAAATGTCACGCATTGAGTATCGGAGTCCTGTTAGCCCGCTACAGCCCGGTTTACCGGAGTCCTGCTAGCCCAGTGCTACAGCCCGGACCCACTTGCTGATGACCGACACGTTCGAAGCTGGGTCATGGATGCCTGTCCCTGTAAGTCTGTGCCACTTTGGGTTTACAACTAGTCATGTCAGCCCGGGCTCCTTATCATATGGATGCTAGCGACACTATCATATACGTGAGCCAAAAGGCGCAAACGGTCCCGGGAAAAGGTAAGGCAACACCCGTGGGGATACCGTGCGTAAGGCCGCAAAGTGATATGAGGTGTTACAAGCTAGATCGATGTGACATCGAGTCGGGGTCCTGACACTTAGGTACGTGGCCGGGGATACCGGGCACCCGTTAGGTGTCACGGACCCCTGTACACATCGTTCGGGGCCGTATGGGAAACCTCGGCCGGACTCCCTGCGGATGGAACCTGGATAGGCGATAAACCTGGATTGGAGACTTAGGTGATTAGGTAGGTCGTGGCCGACACCCACGTTGGGCTTCCGCTTGAAGGTTGCCGAGTACATGTCGTGTAAACGACGGTAAGTGGTGAGAGCGTGTATGAAGAAGTACACCCCTGCAGGGTTAACATGATCTATTCGAATAGCCGCGTCCGCGGTAAAGGACTACTTGGTTGCCTATATAGTTCATAGACAAGTAAATGGAAACTACTAAAAGCCTCAAGATAAGTGTGAGTGCCGAGGATGGCTCTTCCGTAGGAAGACGGAGGCGGATCCTCGGTAGTGTATTGAAGTGGTGAGTAGCGGACTCGTGTGCGCAAAACCATTTCAAGTTGAAGTATCGTAGGATAGTCTAGCCAAGAGTCAAAGCTGGCTTGCTGCAATAACTCCACCAACCCTTCTTGATAATATGCATGTATGTAGGATCTGATGTAAGTCTTGCTGAGTACCTTTGTACTCATGTTGCTATAATTTACATTTTACAGAAGACGCTGCAACCCCTTCTGATGGGTTCTATGTAGACGTTGACATCAACGAGTAGGCTAAAGACCCAGGTGGTGACCCTGAGCTTGTGAAGGACCACGTAGTATAGCTAGGCTTTCCAAGCCTCTTTTATTTTACTAGTTGTCTGTACTCAGACAAGTTACTTCCGCTGCTGGTTTGTATGACTGTATGACTTGTATGTTGGGTCGTGAGACCCGTACCTTGGTGTATGTTATGTATGGCTCCCTAAGCCTTAAATAAAGTACTTGTGTCGTAGAGTCATGTTGTGATGTTTCGTTGTATTGCACATATCGAGCATATTGTGTGTATGATTGAAATGCTTGGTATGTGTGGGATCTGACTATCTAGTTGTTTATCTTTAGTAGCCTCTCTTACCGGGAAATGTCTCCTAGTGTTACCGCTGAGCCATGGTAGCTTGCTACTGCTCTGGAACACTTAGGCTGGTCGGCATGTGTCCTTCTTCGTTCCTGTGTCTGTCCCTTCGGGGAAATGTCACGCTTTGAGTACCGGAGTCCTGTTAGCCCGCTACAGCCCGGTTTACCGGAGTCCTGCTAGCCCAGTGCTACAGCCCGGACCCACTTGCTGATGACCGACACGTTCGAAGCTGGGTCATGGATGCCTGTCCCTGTAAGTCTGTGCCACTTTGGGTTTACGACTAGTCATGTCAGCCCGGGCTCTTTATCATATGGATGCTAGCGACACTATCATATACGTGAGCCAAAAGGCGCAAACGGTCCCGGGAAAAGGTAAGACGACACCCGTGGGGATACCGTGCGTGAGGCCGCAAAGTGATATGAGGTGTTACCAGCTAGATCGATGTGACATCGAGTCGGGGGCCTGACAGCGTAGGCCTTTAAGGACCCGAAAAAACCTCTCGAACAGCGACCAGTCTCTCGCCTTATCATGACGGTCAGTTTTAGCTTTCTCCACTGAGGCGTTAACCCGGCTCAACCGGGGCGCAATCGCAGTGGTTCTCCCAGTGCTATCTTAGCCGATAGAACGGAAACGTAAGGTGCCAAACATGGAAACCCGGCAAACCCAACTATTGACCCAAGACATGATTCGGAGCCGATTCATATAATGCTATAAGTTCGGGGTGCCGCACTTGTGAAAGTGTTCGGACTTATCACACCATAATGCGGGGAACATAAGGCCCTAGTGTATTCGGCCGTACCAGAATATACGGATGCAACATGTTGTAAATGAACATATATATAAAGTTATGCAATTATGGGCAAAAGGTGTTGCATTTTATTCAAGAAGTTCTGCTATGAATGCGGAATGATACAAATAGTGTGGAAAGCAAGGGATTGGACGAATTAAAGGCGTCTCCCTCCAGGGGTAGGCCGCGGAATGGTGTATTTAGCGAATTAACTGCTCGTAATGGAGACCACCTGAGTATTCGTCGCAGCCTTTGTCTCTCCCTGGCTGTTGCATCATGAGTTCGGCAGGTTCGCCGCCGGACAGAGTCCTGTAAAAAAAGGAAAAATAAAAGAAAAGAGCGACACACTTGGGAGCCCATGGTGTGGTCGAACCGCACACTGGGTTTGTTGTGGTCGTGCCCCTTCCCCTGGACCCATGGTATCTCTAGGGCGTAATTATGTACGCGGAGACTCTGTCTTACAATTGTTCGAGGGCTAGGGTTGGGGCCGCATTGCTACGCATGCTCGGAACGTGCCAGGTGGTCTTAGTTGATGTTGCTCTGGGCACGTTTGGTCGTGTCTGGCCGTTTAACGGCCAGACTCGAAAATTGCCTTAAAAGGCTGCTCTGTACTTCTGCCGCGAGAGCCGCTGTATGTTCCTCCGTCCGGAGGGAGCGTTCCGTGTTTCCATTGACCGTGATGACTCCGCGAGGGCCTGACATCTTGAGCTTAAGGTATGCATAATGCGGCACCGCGTTGAATTTTGCGAACGCGGTTCGTCCGAGCAGCGCGTGATAGCCACTGCGAAACGGGACTATGTCGAAGATTAACTCCTCGCTTCGGAAATTATCCCGGGATCCGAAGACCACTTCCAGTGTGACTGAGCCTGTGTAGCTGGCTTCAACACCTGGTATGACGCCTTTGAAGGTTGTTTTTGTAGGTTTAATCCTTGAAGGGTCTATGCCCTTCTTGCCCACTGTATCTTGATAAAGCAGGTTTAGGCTACTGCCGCCGTCCATCAGGACTCGTGTCTCGTCGCGGATGTTATGTTTGAAGGCAGCAAGGGCCTCTGCATCCGAATAGTTGACGATTTGATTTTTCTTTGTCAAGAACCGTGTCCCGAATTGCCTGGCCGATTCGTCTGGCTGCTGGATTATGTGGCTTAGGTCATCTGCGTCCGGTGGTCGCACGTACGTGCCTTGGAAGTTGTCGAGGAATGCGGCTTCCAGGTCTTCCCAGCATCCAATTGACTCTGCTGGCAGGCTGTTAAGCCAATGCCGGGCTGGTCCTTTAATCTTGAGCGGGAGATATTTGATGGCGTGAAGATCGTCGCCGCGGGCCATGTGTATATGAAGGAGATAGTCGTCGATCCAAACCGTGGGGTCTGTTATGCCATCGTAGGATTCGATGTTAACTGGTTTAAACCCTTCAGGGATTTGATGATCCATTACTTCATCAGTGAAGCATAGTGGGTGTGCGGCGCCTCTGTATTGAGCAATATCGCGACGTAGCTCGAGAGAGCGTTGTCTGTTGTGTTCGGCCCGGCCGGAGTAGTTGTGTCCGGCGCGACGGTATTCGTCGTGGGTCTTGGGGCGCCTACGTGATCCATAGATAGATCTGGATTGTCTTGCCTTGTCCTCCAATATGTCTCGCAAGTCCGGCGCGTTCCCCCGCGGCTTCGCGCTTTTTGAGCGGTGCCGAGGGACGGTTTTGGTGGAGGGCTTACATGCCTCTCTGTCGCGGCCACGAGGTGGTCGGTCTGTCGTATTGTGCGCTGGTGATGCCGGATTGTATGCTTCCTCCTCTAGTCGGGGGAGCAACTTCCGTTTTGGGTAGCTTTTGGAGGGGCGTTTGAGTTCATACTCTTCGGCCGCGAGGACCTCGGTCCATCTGTCGGCCAGCAGGTCTTGGTCAGCTTGAAGCTGTTGCTGCTTTTTCTTTAGACTGTTTGCCGTGGCCATTAGCCTGCGTCTAAAACGCTTTTGTTCGACGGGATCCTCAGGTACGATGAATTCATCGTTGTCGAGGCTTGCCTCGTCTCCGGAGGGAGGTATGTAATTATCATCCTCGACCTCTTCGTCTGCCGCCCTCTCGTGAGGGCTTGCTTCCGCCTCCTCTTGCGCTGAATCTTGCTGGAGGGGGTTGTCTTCGGCACTTTCTGGGGTGTTGTTATCTCCTGTGCCGGAATCTCCATTCTTGCTATGGCGGGATTTAGAGCGGCGCCGCTGACGTTGGCACTTGGGCTGCTTCTTTAAGGAATCTGCCTCCGCTGCTTCTTCGCCGTCCCCGTCTTTTGGGGTGTCCACCATGTATATGTCATATGATGAGGTGGTTTTCCAGTGTCCTGTAGGCGCTGGCTCTTGGTAGTCTCCGGCATCATCGTCCATACCGTCGATGTCTTCGGAGTCATAGTCGAGCACGTCGGTTAGATCGTCGATGGTGGCTACGAAGTGGGTGGTGGAAGGGTTCAGAATTTCTTCGTCGTCCACGTCCCAACCATCCCGGCCGTAGTCCGGCCAAGGCTCTCCAGATAACGAGAGATGCTTCAGTGAATTTAAGATGTCGCCGAAGGGTGAGTGCTGAAAGATGTCCGCAGCGGTGAATTCCATGACCGGTGTCCAATCGGGTTCGACTGGCGCGGGCGTAGGAGGGTCGGAGTCCGGTAGAGAGTCCGGCACCTCGGAGTCATGAGCTGTATGCAGGACAAGGTCAGTGTTCGGCTCCATCGCCGTAGAGGTTGCGGCTCCCGAGGCGGTGTCCAGCCACCCGTCCTTGATCTGCGCGATCGGCTCCGTACTATAGGTCGGAGCGGATTCAAGTGCGGCCTCCAAGGCGCTGTCCGGCGGCAGAGTTAGGTCGTGCCCATCGTGGCAGCGCGGCACACTTAGATGCGGCTCGGACCCGTCGAGGATCAAGTCCCCGCGGATATCGGCCGTGAAGTTTAGGCTTCCAAACCTGACCTGACGGCCAGGGGCGTAGCTTTCGATCTGCTCCAGACGGCCAAGTGAGTTGGCCCGCAGTGCGAAGCCGCCGAATACGAAGATCTGTCCGGGGAGAAAAGTCTCACCCAGGACTGCGTCGTTGTCGATTGAAGAGGCCATCAAGCCTATCGGTGACGACACAGAGGAAATCTCAATGAAAGCACCAATGTCAGTGTCAAAACCGGTAGATCTCGGGTAGGGGGTCCCGAACTGTGCGTCTAGGCGGATGGTAACAGGAGACAAGCGACACGATGTTTTACCCAGGTTCGGGCCCTCTTGATGGAGGTAAAACCCTACGTCCTGCTTGATTGATATTGATATTGTGGATGTTTACAAGAGTGGATCTACAACGAGATCAAGGAGGCTAAACCCTAAAAGCTAGCCTATGGTAAGATTGTAAGGGTTGATGTTTGTTCGTTGTCCTACGGACTAGAGCCATCCGGTTTATATAGACACCGGAGAGGGCTAGGGTTACATAGAGTCGGTTACAATGGTAGGAGATCTGCATATCCGTATCGCCAAGCTTGCCTTCCACGCCAAGGAAAGTCCCATCCGGACACGGGACGAAGTCTTCAATCTTGTATCTTCATAGTCTTGGAGTCCGGTCGATGATGATAGTCCGGCCGATGATAGTTCGGCTGATGATGGTAATCCGGCTATCCGGACACCCCCTAGTCCGGGACTCCCTCAGCCGTCCTCTCAGACCTAGCGCCCGCGCGGGATCGCTGCCGTAGTGTGTGCGGAGGATGATGACCACGAGCGAAGCTACTTCCCTCTGACCCTCAGGTATGCTACCTCTTTTCGAACCATACCCTTGTTCTATTGCCCCATCTGGCACGTCGTTGCATGTGGATCTTTTTCCACACCACCATCTTCCCAATTTGCTATCCTCTGCTCTGCTAGCCACGCAGACGAAAACCATAATTTGCACTATGAAAGGAAACCCTACTTCATGCAGACAAATGCATGTCTGGGTTGAATAAGGAAAGGAAGGGAGACTGTACTGTCCAAGAGAGTAGGCATCGAACCCGCATCTAGGTTGAAAAGGGGAAAATCAGTAGCTAAGGAACGAGCCTCGTGTCTCTTGGTTGAAGAAGGGTAGAAAGGCATGACAACACAATAGAGAATGACCAGGTCGATCGGTTTGTTGTCCTCACATATGAAAAAGGTGGCTAAAGAGAACAAAAATGGGACGTAATCCACATATGCTGCCTGGATATTTGTTGCTCTAGGCAACCATACCTCCCTCACCACTCTGCGTCCGTGGAGGTACATCGTACTGGTGCACCTACTGTCCGAATGGGCCTCCCATGCTCTTATTGCCACTTTTTTGCTGTTAGTATAACGCCAACAGTCAAGTCAAGCAATGCTACTGCCAAAGTGATGCCACATGTAACTAATACCACTCTCAGTCTAATGCCACAGATAAATTTAAGTAGTGCCATTTAATGTCACTGGATCATTTCAGGGTTAGCTGTTGATTGTGGATGTATTAAAGATTTTTCAGCTAAGGCATTCTAATGCTTTTGAACAGCCAGTATACCAACGATGAAACTTGTTACTACCTTCAGATTTTTCCACTGTTAATGCTTATAGATTACATATACCTCACTTTCATGAGATAAGTTAATTTTTTTGTATAGTGTCACCAAAATGCCAAGGCGCTGATGCCATTTTATTTTGGTTAAACTGCACAGACAATTATGAAGACAAGAGGAAAGGTCAAGAGTGGGAACCTCCTCCTCCGTCTGTTCTCTTGATTCGTTTGATCAATTTTTTATGTTTGATCGATTATTAAGATTGAGATAGCAATTTTTAAGGTCCCCCCGAGTTCGAAATGATATTTACCTTGGAGGTACATGGTTTGCAATTTTTTTATACTGTCATTAGTTAATAATGCTAGTTACCTTCAGACTTCTGTATTTGGTTTACATTTTGTATTGTTAATTCTTATAGAAACCTTTCAGTGCTAGAGTTTATTGAAATCTGTTCAGTAAAACCATTGTACTGTACCCTATAATAAACTAACTACTCTACTGTTGCACTAGCCACTGGATTAGTGTATATTTGTAGTATTCGAATGGTGTTGCATTAGCGTATGGACATATTCGTATGGCAAGCTTTCCCAGATATGTGCTCAAGAAAACTACTACCTGTTTTTCTAAATACTAGACGTTTGGGTACTTTAAATTGAACCGTGAAAATGTCTTATATTAAGGAACAGAGGGTGTAGAGTTCACTCAAATTATCCCGGTAAAGCTAGTCTCACCTTTGTTAAAATTAATGTTCATTATGTTATCGGAGGAGGTCTGTATGTTTGTCGCTAATGCCTGTCTACTACATACCCGACATCACGATGTAATGTTAAGTCATTCCCTTTTGTACAGTGTCACTAAATTGTCAAGGCGGTGATGGCATTTTATTTTAGTAGAACTGCACAAAATTTGCTTAAAAGAAGAGGAAAGGTTAGGAATGGCTCAGTTTTTCAGAAAAACTATGTATGCCTTCCTGACATCAGCCGCTGTTGCTTTATTTATTCCTTCAAACAGGTGGTTAGAAACAGTCTTGCTACCTTTTCCCATTAAGAAATTGGAATGCTTATATTTGTGAGTCTATGCTTCAACTAGTGCCACTTTTATAGTAATCACACTTTCAATATCTATGCAAACAGGGATGCTCGATTTTAGTGGAGCTGCACAAAAAGTCCAACTGGTTCAACATTAGGAGCATGTTTTTTCCAAACCTTTATATCCAACTGGTGGCACTATGAGCTGTTCATTACGAAGGTACATGGTTTGCTACTATCTTGATACTCTTTTTGTACTATCATTAGATAGTAATACTAGTGGTTTGCATGTGAATTTATTGGCAGGGTGGACCTACATTGGAGGTGCACGACATGATTCACTGATTGGATGCTCAATTTCGGTTGTATCGATTTCACCTCTTCCATCACTGCGAACATGGTATGGTATATGTTTACTAGCTTCTTGATATTTGTGCAGACAGAGATGTCTGCCCGTTGCTATTTGGCAAACAAACAAAGTGTCTGCAATTTTGGTTGAACTGCACAAGAGAGTAGTATAGTCACTGCATGCAGTGCCATTTGAAAATAGACACAAAGATTGGATAGTCACTTCATGGACTGCAAAAAAGTAGTACTGTACTATTTACTGGCCAACACTTGGTGCTCCATTGCTTTGGTCTGATTATACAATGGGCATCATTTTCCCTAAGTTAAAGTTTGTATTCCGAAAATAGTCTCGCGGTGTGATCGAGAGAAGACCAAATCATATTGCAGTGGATGTTCCTCCATCATGTGTGGTTCATTCTCATGGTTCCAGCTGTTGGTGAAACCACTTACGTTTGCAAGAGGAATTGTAGACTTCACAAACAAATTTGTCTTTCAGTTTGTACTGAATGTTGGCCAAGAGAAGCATCCATGTTAGTAGGAAGAACAGATGTTTTTCCTAGATCTTTGCTTTTGGAGCTACATATTTGTATATGATCAGTGAATCATTGAGATGCATTAACATGTTGATCTTATGTATGGGAATCGTACTAGTTAGTTTTAGTTGCGACGCAAGATCCAAAGTGGCTGATCTTTGCTTTTGGAGCTACATATTTGTATATGATATGTGAATCATTGAGATGCATTAACAGTTACTTATTTCTGTTCGCTCAGTGTTTACAAGTTACTGATTGATCACTAGCTAGCCTACAAATGCGCTCCTGGCAGTTTTATTTGCGACGCAAGATGCGAAGTCGCAGTTTTTTGAATAAAAATGCCTACCTCTGAAGAAACTGACAAGCTACACTACTGATCCTACACGGATAAAAATGCCTACCTCTGAAGAAACTGACAAGCTACTGTATCGATCCTACACGGATAAGTAGCAGATCACGCACGTACTACCTCCTTTCCGGTTTGCAGGGCTCAATTCAAGAAATGATCTACTCAATCCTACACGAATAAATAGCAGATCACACACGTACTAGTACCTCCTTTCCGGTTTGCAGGGCTTAATTCAAACCTCTCACCAACCAAGGTACTCCCTCCGTCCGTGTTTATAAGTCCCGTGAGCAAAGCAGCAAGACCAAGGCATGGCAATAATTAACGGCATGCAGAAGTTTAAGCCTAATTAATTCCAGTGATTTAAGTGGCTGCATGCGTGCCCTCATTGCATGCTATTTCGTGTATTGCCTGCGAGCGATTCTGAGTGCCTGCATGCAGCCGGCCGTAATTAAGGCAGCCAACTGATGCGAAAAAAGATACACTTTAATTATTGCGGGCTTTTTAAATCCGTGAAATCATTATTGACAAGGAGGGAGATGATTCGAGTGCACTCGCTTGACCGCCATGACGGCGTGCGACCCAGACGGGATGGGACGGCATAGTCATAATTTCAGTTTCCCTAGTTTTCCACGACAAGCTGGCGCGCTAAGCCATTATGCATTGAATTCCGATGACCATCGCGCTACCTTCCCCCTATAAGTACTGTTTCCCGGACTTCTCCAGTGCCACCGTGACCCAACTTGCCATATCCTCATAATTCCCCACCGGCCCGACGTCGCTCGCACGTCCACCATGCGCCCGCCCGTCTGCGGTAGGTGACGCCGGAGGCGGTCACCGCCGGAACTAGTGTTCGGTTTTTCACCGGAAGGCAGACGGAGGGAGGAGGCATTCTATCTGTTTTTAGATGGCAATGCGCAGATCGAGGAGTTGTTGGAGCACGACCGCATGGCGGAGGAGTAGGAGTTGTTGGAGCACGATCGCCTGGCGGAGGAGCAGCATATCGCCGATTTGCACCGCCAGCAGGACATGGAGCAGCAGTGCACCAACACTCTGAGTCACGAGCAGAGCACCCGCAACTGGGTCGACTACATGGAGGCCGACGCCTGGCAAATAGCCCTGGAGGCTGTCGGGCACGCACGCGTTCGCGACGCCGATTTTTACTACCAGCTCATCAAGTGGGTTTCCCGCTTGGAAGCCGAAGCTTTGGTGGACCATGCCGGCATGGAAAGGGCCAACACGTGCGAGCAACGCGCCCTATCGCACCTCTGGCAAGTCCGAGGCGAGGCGCAGGACGCCGGTGCTGGCGTTTAGCATGTACTGCCGGCATCGTCTAGTTAGCTAAGAGTAAGTTAGTACTTGTCTAGTGGGAGTAGATAGTTAACTTGGCTATGATGGTTGTCAACATGGAAGTTCAGTACTCTATATGTGGATCAGACCTGTTACTTTGCTCTGAATGTTGAACTTTCTATTTGAACGTATGGAATGGGCTGTTATTTTTTTAAATTCGGTTGTATTTGTCCTCCACGGATTTAGAGGTTGACTTGTGGGCCGAGCAAGTTGACGCGTACACAATCAGGAGATGATTTTACATGGAGAGGATGACAGCAGGGACCCGCCAAGGTCATGGCAGTACGGAAGAAAGTGCCTCCTTATTTCAAGCCAATAAAAAAATGGCTCCTCCTAGTGGATTTTTGACATCTGGGTCCCATGCCATTGTCAACGTAGTCAATAAACGAGAGAATTGCACAACGAGCGGCTGACACCAGGGACCCAGCAGCTCACCTAGTTATTTTTGTTTTGGGTCAATTTGATAAATGCCTTTGAGAAATGCCACTGCAATTTCCAAACTTTGAAAAATGCCATTTCATGCCATTTCTAGTGGCATTTTTTGAAATCTGGAGTGGCATTTTTCAAAGTTTGCAAACTGAAGTGGCGTTTTTCAAAGTTTGCAAAAATTGCAGTGGAATTTTTCAATGTTTGGAAATTGCAGTGGTATTTTTATGAATCGCCATAATTGTAGCGGCATTTATCGAATTTGTTTTTGAGATGGAAGTAGGGTGTCAACTGGGCTGTGCGGGACACTCTGGCCTGTCTAGATAGCCTTTTCTTTTATGTTTACCACAGACCATCGCAGTAGTTTTTTTTCTTTTTGAAAATGGCTAGCGTAGTTTTTTTGTGATTTGTCAAGTAAGTCACTTTATCAGGCCTGTTGGGCTAGACGAGGAGAGCTTCATTCGGCTGGCCAAGAAAATGGCCTATCAGTAATGAGAAATGGGCTGTACATTTTTAAAACACATCAAACCGGCAATTTGTTTCAAATATCTTTTTTCATTTCGAGATTTTAAATTGCATTGATTTTTATGCATGGACAATTTATTGGATTTTATATTGATATAGGTTTATTTTTAAAATCAGTCTGAATGTGACTCGAAATTTCGGGATTAAAAACAGTTCAGACCGCACCGACATATGCAAAATTTCGTATAATTTTTTAACCGTGGCCACAATATGGGCTGTAATGCTAACAAAAAGAATATGGGCTCCAAAAAAACCCGTAAGAATTAGCAAATGGGCTGTAAACTATTTGAAATAATGGCAGATGGGCTGTATGCTGTTTTCCACAGATTTGAGGCTTTCCACAGATGGACTGTATACTGTTGGATGTCCATCCAACGGCCGTCGTGCTTCTTCAATCTCTGCTGTTCCTGCTCCGGCCGCTCAAACAAGCGCCGACGGGACTTCTTGCTCCCTCCTCCCCGCGGCCGGCTGTGCTGCCGCGCAGGCCTCATCGCCCCACCATACTCCCATCGCCGGCCTAGCTATCCCTCTACTCACCCTCAGTCCCACACATGCTGTTATTCTCCGGCGACGGTAGACGAACCAGTAAACCCTCGTACTCCTCCGCGTGGGAAAAAACTGCCGAGTATTCCCTGGCTCCGTGTCGTTCCCTTCCTAGGCCTCGCCATCGTCCACTGCCCTGGTGCTCTCAGCGCAGCCTGGTCAACATGGTCACTGAACGACATCCATCAGAAGTGAACTGTACGTGGAGAGGCTGACACCTGGGTCCACGGCCGCAAGCAAGGAAATGCCTCCTTATTACGCGCAAAATAATGATTCCTCCACCTGACATCTGTGACCCACCGAAAGGGCCTCTGTATTTCGCGAAAAAACGTTACCGCCGCTGACAGCTCGGACCCACCAACTATATCTTCGCACGCAAGGAAGTGCCTCCTTATTACGCCCAAAAAAAGAATACCCCCCTGCTAGCTGGGACCCAGTATAGTGGGCCTACTAAGTTGACGGGGACGAAGGGCTTTGTCAACTTAGTCAATATGCACGATTCTAGCTCGACTGACCGTACGATGTCCATCCAACGGCCGTAGTGCTTCTTCAACCTCTGGTCTTCTTGCTCCAGCCGACCAAAGCAGCGCCGGTCGTGCCGCCTGCTCCTGCCTCCCGTGGCCGGCTGTGCTGCCGCGGAGGCCTCACCGCCCCCATACTACTCCCACCGCTGGCCAGGCCATCCATCCACTCCACTCACCCACACCCCCTGTTATTCTGCGGCAACGGCAACGCAGCCGAACCAGTGAACCCTCGTACTCCTCTCCCCGTGGGCATCCACTGCCGCTTCTTCCCCGACTCCGCGTCGTCCCCTTCCTAGGCCTCACCGTCGTGCACCACCGTGGTGCTCTCGGCGCGGCGTGGTCAATGTGGTCAACGAACGACTTCCATCGGAAGAATACTGTACGTGGAGAGGCTGGCCGCTGGGTCCACGACAGCCGCAAGGAAGTGCCTCCTTATTACGCGGAAAATAATTATTCCTCCACCTGACAGCAGGGACCCATTGGACGGGCCACCAGTATTTCGCGAAAAAATGTTTGCCCCTGACTGCTGGGACCCACCCGACGGGCCACCGTATTTCGCGAAAAAAATGTTCCACCTGCCGTCAGCTCGGACCCACCGGAAGTGCCTCCTTATTACGCACAAAAAAATGAATACCCCCCTGCTAGCTGGGACCCACCTTGGTGGGAGGCTGACTTGTGGGCCTACTAAGTTGATGGGGATGGAGGGCTTTGTCAACTTCATCAATATAAACGATTCTAGCCGCAGTGACCGTACGATATCCATCCAACGGCCGTAGTGCTTCTTCAACCTCTGGTCTTATTGCTCCAGCCACCCAAAGCAGCACTGGTCGTGCCGCATGCTCCTGCCTCCCATGGCCGGATGTGCTGCCGCGGAGGCCTCACCGCCCCCTACTATTCCTACCGCTGGCCAGGCCCTGCGGCGATGACAGCCTCACACCGCAGCCGAATCAGTGAACCCTCATACTCCTCTCGGTGCGGGCTTCCACTGCCACGTCTTCCCCGGCTCCCCGTCGTCCCCTTCCTAGGCCTCGCCGTCGTCCACTGCCCTGGTGCTCTCGGCGCGGCATGGTCAACGTGGTCAAGGAATGACTTCCATCGGACGTGGACTGTATGTGGAGAGGCTGACAGCTGGGTCCATGCCCGCAGGAAGGAAGTGCCTCCTTATTACGCGGAAAATAATTATTCCTCCACCTGACAGCGGGGACCCACCGGATGGGACACCGTATTTCACGAAAAAAACATTTCCCCCCTGACTGCTGGGACCCACCAACTGCACCTTCGTACGCAAGGAAGTGCGTCCGAAAAAAAATGATTCGCCCCCCTAACTGCTGGGACCCACCAGCTACATCTTCGCACACAAGGAAGTGCGTCCAGGCAAAAGAAAAACGATTCGCCCCCCTGACTGCTGGGACCCAGCAGCTACATCTTCGTACGCAAGGAAGTGCGTTCGGTCAAAAAAACAAAATGATTCGCCCCCCTGATTGCTGGGACCCATCAGCTACATCTTCGCAGGCAAGGAAGTGCCTGACAGTCGGGACCCACCTGGTCGAAGCGTACGTAGCATTGTCATTCTGGTCGCGAACGTGTACGTACATACTGGTCGATGTAGAGGCGCGCACGTGTCGTAGTAGAGGCGCGCACGTAGCATGTACATGTACGTACAGCGGCGAGGGTGCAAGAAAGAAAATACGGCCACGTACATACATACGGGCAGGGTCTCGAACGCCTACTCGCGCATACGTACATGGCTGGGTCGGAACGGAGAAACAACGTCGTCGTCGTGTTCATGGGGAGGCAACAGAATGCGTCGTGTTCATGGGGAGGCAACGGAATGCGTCGTGTTCATGGGGAGGCAACGAAACGCGTGGGAGCCAACCGGCTGGGTCGGAACAGAATGCGTGGTCATGTTCATCGGGAGGGCTTGGACGGAACAGGCGATGGAAACGAGGCTTGGCATACCGCACAACGGAGGAAACAGACCTCCTACATTCGGAACGGGGTCCTATTGATCGAGAGGGGTGTGGCGTACCGCAAAACGGAGGAAACGGACGTCCTACGGTCGAAACGGGGGTCCTGTTGATCGGGAGGGGTGTGGCGTACCGCAAAACGGAGGAAACAGACCTCCTACAGTCGAAACGGGGGTCCTGTTGATCGGGAGGGGTGTGGCGTACCGCAAAACAGAGGAAATGGACTTGTGTTGGAGCGCTACGGTCGAAATGGGGGTCCTGTTCATCGGGACGGGTGTGGCATACCGCAAAACGGGACTCCACGGGATACTGTTCATCTCCACCGTCGACGTCCTCCTTCCTCCACAGGCTACCGTTGACCTCCTCCAGCCTACACGGGCTCCTGTTCATCCAGCCTCCACCGCACGCTACTCCACCGGCTACTGTTCAACCACCCCTCCACGGGCACCCCTGCACCGTCTACTGTTCATCCAGCCCTCCACACCACGGGGTCCTGTTCAACCACCCCTCCACCGTCTACTGTTCATCCAGCCCTCCACACCACGGGGTCCTATATAACCACCCCTCCATGGCCACCCCTCCATCGTCTACGGTTCATCCAGCCCTCCACACCACGGGGTCCTGTTCATCAAGAGGCAACGCCACTGCTCACTGTTCATCCACCACCCCCCGCAACGCTCACTGTTCATCCAATTGATCGGCTTCAGTTAGCAGCAGTAGCGAAGGAATCGCTTCATTGGGTTTAGTTAACAGCCATCAATCGATTACTCGGGTTCAATAACGCGTAGCCTGTAGTGCAATCGCTCGGGTTCAGTTAGAGCCCAATGCCTCGCTCGGGTTCAGTTAGAGCCAATGCCTCGCACGTGTACAAGAGAAACGCGCATCGCTCCGCCCCGACCTCCCACCGTAACCGGCAAATCCCTGAAATTTTCCTCCCCTCGCTTCTACCATAGTTTTTTCCGTCATGGAGGGCCCACGGAATGTCATGCAGCTGCGTCTCCGGCCCGCCCAGGACGAAAAGCCCATTTTCTGTCATGATTTTTTGTCACAGAAGTAGGAGCCCACCACATCTATGATGATACCAGGTTTTTTCACAATTATCGTCATAGAAGTGTCATATGTATGACAAAAAGAATTTTCGTTCGGGCCAAAATGTCACGGATATGTCTTTTTTTTGTAGTGTAAACAATTGATAGTTGAAAGCTTGTGCCGGGTTAAGAAACACCGGACTGATGAAATTACTTATAATCAGGCCGGGTCAATGGACGCCGGTTTACCTCAGAACCTTATCAAAGGAAAGAAAACTTGCACAAAACAAAATCAAATAAAAACTTGTTGTCGAGGCTTTTCAAGGGCTGCCAGGCCCAAATTCGAGGCTTTTCATGGGCTGCCAGGCCGCTGAGTTGAACCATTTGACAAAGCCTTTTAAGATGGGCCTCCAATTAACCAATCGTTGTTTTAGCTTTGACAAGTTCAGGGTCTATATAAGATTGACTTGTCAAACATTCAGCGGGTCATACTAGGATTACCTGGACAGGAGTGGCTTACTTGATGAAGGCAGGTTAACCCGGGGTTTTAGGTGTATACACTAGGCTTTCAAGCCATGGCTTGATAGCCTATCACAAGGGTCCTTTCAAACTCTTTGTTGCTGTGCACAAAGAGCCCCCAAGTAACTTTGTGAGCTGTGCTCAATGGGTGCCTATGTTTGAGTCGTGCTTTAGCAACAATACTCTCTTTGGCCCCTTGGGTGTGAAGCTCCCAAGCTTTGTTGTGGCATGATAGCCAGTTTAATGGACAAATAGTACGTCGCTTTATAAGCAGAAGCCCCCTTGTAACCAAGAAATATTGGAAGAACGGCAGAGGCCCTGCTTGTAGCAATGATGCCGGTTTATTATATTGATCATAATATATACATCGTCAAAATATGTACATAATGGGAGCCTATGGCTCAGGTGTAGTAAGGCCATAGATGAGCGATATTCCACGGCCGACGGGTCTCCTCCTCCGATTTGCTTGAGTCTTTGTGCTCTCGAACATCGATGAGGTAGTATGATCCGTTGTGCAGATTCTTGCTAAGCACAAAGGGCCCCTCCCAAGGTGGGGATAACTTGTGCATATTGGTCTGATCCTGGATGAGCCGGAGCACTAAGTCGCCTTCTTGAAAGGTTGTTGATTTAACCCAGCGGCTGTGATAACGCTGCAGGTCTTGCTGATAAACCGTCAAACGAGACAACACCAGGTCCCATTTTTCATCTAACAGGTACAGTGCTTCTTGAAATGCTTGCTCGTTGTCCGCTTCAACATAATTGGCAACCCGGGGCGAGTCATGACGAATATCACTTGGGAGTACCGCCTCTGCCCCGTAAACTCCAAAGAAAGGTGTATAACCCGTAGAATGATTTGGGGTGGTGTTTATGCTCCACAACACAGATGGTAATTCCTCCACCCAACAACCTGACGTCCTCCTCAAAGGAACCATAAGCTGAGGCTTGTTACCCTTCAAGATTTCTTGATTAGCTCTCTCAGCTTGACCATTAGAGTGGGGATGAGCCATAGACGACACATCAAGCCGGATGTGTTGTTGTTGATAAAAGTCCTCCATCTCGCCTTTGGAGAGGTTTGTGCCATTATCTGTGATGATGTTGTGTGGAAAACCAAAGCGGAAGATCACCTTCTTGATGAATTGAACCGCCGTGTCTGCGTACACTTGCTTACTGGCTCTGCTTCAACCCATTTACTAGATTTGTCAACCGCCACCAACATGTCGGTCTTCTTATCTTTGGATCGCTTGAAGGGCCCTACCATATCAAGCCCCCAAGTAGCAAACGACCAAGTGATTGGAATCATTCGTAGCTCCTGAGCCGGAACATGAGCTCGTCATGAGAATTTCTGACAACCGTCGCACCACCTCACCAAGTTCTTAGCATCAGCATGAGCTGTCAACCAATAGAAGCCATGACGAAAAGCTTTAGCAACCAAGGATTTTGAACCAGCGTGATGACCACAGTCTCCTTCATGGATCTCACGTAGAATCTCACGGCCTTCTTCAGGAGAAACACAGTGCTGGAACACACCAGAGACACTGCAATGGTGTAACTCGCCGTTATGAATAACCATGGACTTGGATCGCCGGATTATCTACCTGGCCAAAACTGCATCTTCTGGCAACTCGCCCCGGTTCATATACGCCAAATATGGAACCGTTCAATCCGGAATAATGTGTAAAGCAGCCACCAATTGCGCCTCCGGATCAGGAATAGCGAGGTCCTCCTCTGTAGGCAATTGAACTGACGGGTTGTGCAAGATATCCAGAAAGGTATTGGGCGGCACTAGTTTACGCTGAGATCCCAGCCGGCTTAAAGCATCTGCTACCTCATTTTTGCACCGATCAATGTGCTCCACTTGATAACCTTTGAAGTGACCAGCGACAATATCCACCACTTGTCGGTAAGCCGCCATGAGTGGATCCTTGGAATCCCAAGTACCTGAAACTTGCTGGGCCACCAGATCAGAGTCTCCAAAGCATCGTACCCGGCTTAAGTTCATTTCCTTAGCCACTCGAAGATCATGGAGTAAGGCCTCGTACTCAGCTGCATTGTTAGTACAAGGAAACATTAAGCGAAGAACATAACGAATTTTATCACCTCAAGGGGAAGTAAGGACAACTCCAGCCCCCGAGCCCTCCAATTGCCTGGACCCATCGAAGTGGATAGTCCAGTATGTGCTGTCCGGTTTGTCTTCCGGTGCCTGCAACTCTGTCCAATCATTGATGAAATCCAGAAGGGCCTGGGACTTGATAGCTGTTCGAGGCATATATTTCAAACCATGTGGTCCAAGCTCAATAGCCCACTTAGCAACCCAGCCAGTTGCCTCCTTGTTCTGGATTATATCCCCCAAAGGAGCGGAACTGACCACTGTGATGGAATGGCCTTGAAAGTACTGTTTAAGCTTCCGACTTGCCATGAAAACCCCATACACCAGCTTCTGCCAATGCGGATATCTTT
Organism: Triticum aestivum; assembly: GCF_018294505.1. NCBI lineage: Eukaryota > Viridiplantae > Streptophyta > Magnoliopsida > Poales > Poaceae > Triticum > Triticum aestivum. The sequence goes on along the minus strand of NC_057795.1, from coordinate 131,697,835 downwards.
GCTTTGACTCAAAGAGCACTTCGCTGATATAATAAACCTGCCTTTGAATCGGGTATTTCTTACCAGCCTCCTTGCGCTCCACCACAATAGCCACGATGATAGCTCGGGCATTAGCAGCCACATATAACAGCAATGGTTCCTTATCAATGGGGGCCGCAAGGATAGGCAGCTCGGCTAACTGCTTCTTCAAATCCTCAAACGCCGCATCAGCAGCATCACTCCAAACAAAATTGTCTGTTTTCTTCATCATCTGATAAAGCGGGATCGCCTTCTCTCCCAACCGGCTGATAAACCGGCTTAGCGATGCAATCCGACCTGCCAGTCTTTGAACGTCATTGATACATGCCGGTTTAGCTAGGGATGTGATAGCCTTGATCTTTTCTGGATTAGCTTCAATGCCCCTATTGGACACCAGAAAACCCAAGAGCTTGCCAGCCGGTACACCAAAAACACACTTAGCCGGATTGAGCATCATTTTATAAACCCTCAGGTGATCAAAAGTTTCCCGCAAATCAGTTATGAGCGTCTCTGCTTTCCTGGATTTCACCATGATATCATCCACATAAGCATGAACATTACGCCCAATCTGCTTATGGAGGCAATTCTGCACACACCGTTCATAAGTCGCCTGAGCACTCTTGAGCCCAAAAGGCATAGATACATAACAGTAGGCTCCAAAAGGAGTTATAAAAGTTGTCTTCACCTGGTCCTTAACTGCCATTTTAATCTGATGGTAACCCGAATAAGCGTCCAGGAAACTCAAACGCTCACAACCCGCCGTAGCATCAATGATTTGATCAATACGAGGGAGGGCAAAGGGATCAGCTGGGCAAGCTTTGTTCAAATCTGTCGAATCCACACACATACGCCAAGTGCCATTTTTCTTAAGTGCCAGCACCGGATTAGCCAACCACTCAGGGTGAAACACCTCCACAATAAACCCTGCTGCCAATAGCCGGGCTACCTCTTCACCAATGGCTTTGCGCCTCTCTTCATTAAAATGGCGAAGAAATTGTTTGACCGGTTTGAACTACAGATCAATATTAAGAGTGTGCTCAGCGAGTTCCCTCGGTACACCTGGAATGTCAGACGGTTTCCATGCAAAGATGTCCCAGTTCTCATGGATGAACTCAATGAGCGCGCTTTCCTATTTTGGATCCAAGTTGACGCTGATGCTGAACTGCTTGGATGAATCGCCAGGAACAAAATCAACCAATTTAGTCACATCAGCCGATTTAAACTTCAAAGCCGGATCATGCTCTGTAGTGGGCTTCTTCAGAGAAGTCATATCTGCCGGATCAACATTGTCCTTATAGAACTTCAACTCCTGCGTTGCACAAACCGACTCAGCATAAGCCGCATCACCTTCCTCGCACTCCAAAGCAATCTTGCGGCTACCGTGAGCCGTGATGGTCCCCTTATGACCCGACATCTTGAGCTGCAGATAAACATAACATTGCCTTGCCATGAATTTAGCATAAACCGGCCGTCCAAATAGGGCATGGTATGGACTTCTGATTTTAACCACTTCAAAGGTCACCGTCTCGGATCTTGATTCATGATTATCTCCAAAAACCACCTCCAGAGCTATCTTACCGACCGGGTAAGCCGATTTACTAGGCACCACACCGTGAAAAATGGTGTTTGATGGTTTAAGATTCTTATCTGTTAACCCCATACGCCGGAAGGTTTCATAATACAAGATATTGATACTCCTCCCTCCATCCATGAGCACTTTGGTGAACTTATAACCTCCAACCTGTGGTGCAACCACCAAAGCTAGATGGCCAGGATTATCAACCCAGGGCGGATGATCCTCCCGACTCCAAACAATAGGCTGTTCAGACCAGTGCAAATAACGGGGCACTGCCGGTTCAACAGAGTTTACTGCCCTTTTATGGAGCTTCTGATCGCGCTTGCACAGACCAGTAGTGAAGACATGGTACTGTCCACCATTTAACTGCTTTGGGTTGCTCTGATAACCTGACTGCTGCTGATTCCCCTGATTATTGTGCTGATTGTGACCACCTTGGTTGTTCTGGTTGCCCTGATTATTCTGAAAGCCTGAGGTTGAACCGCCATCACTGTAACCCGGCCTGTGAGACCCTGGTCCTGAACCGCCAGACGGACCCTGATCTTACCGGAAGAGATCAGAGTTTTTGAATTCCTTCATAATGAAGCAATCTTTGTAGAGGTGCGTGGCCGGAACCTCCTTCGTCCTGTGCTTTGGGTAGGGCTGGTTTAACAGGCGTTCCAAATTCATGCCTCCACCGTGCTGGGGCGGTTTATCCTTATGATGCTGCGCATTGCCCTACATATTGGTGTTAGCCATAGAATCCGAATTGTCCGCTTTACGCTTACCATTGTTCCCATGGCCCGCCTGGTTATGCTGCTGTCCCTTTGTACTGCTGTTCTTCTTTCCCTTCTCCGGCTTCTCTTTGTCAGAATCGGGATCTTTGGTATTATCAGAATTAGCATACTTAACCAAGGCTGCCATAAGTGTTCCCATGTCATTGCAATGGCATTTGAGTCGTCCCAATTTCATCTTTAGCGACTTAAACCGGCAATTGCCCTCCAATGTTAGGATTGCCGAATCAGCCCTGATACGGTCCGATGAATGCAGAATTTCTGAAAATCGGCATACCCAATGAGTGGTTGATTTGTTTTCCCCTTGGACACAAGCAGCCAGATCCACAATTGACATGGGTTGCTTGCATGTATCTTTGAAGTTTGCTATAAACCGGGCTTTCAACTCATCCCATGAACCAATGGAGTTAGCGGGCAGGCTTTTTAACCAAGTGCGAGCTGTTCCTTCCAACATCATGGTGAAGTATTTTGCACACGCCTCATCATCCACATCCAGCATCTCCATCGCCATCTCATAACTTTCAATCCACGCCTCGGGGGGTTGATCGGCGGTATAATTAGGCACTTTACACGGACCCTTGTAATCCTTGGCAGCCGCACATTACGCAGAGCTGGGGTGAGGCACGACACCCCCCAAGAGCTAAAAGCCACTCCACGTTCAACTGATGCCTCTGGTTGAACCGGAGCGGGTTGATTCGTGCTATGTCTTGAGCTTGCGTTGGTTTTCCTTGAAGAGGAAAGGGTGATGCAGCAATAGTAGCGTAAGTATTTCCCTCATTTTTTGAGAACCAAGGTATCAATCCAGTAGGAGGCTCCTCAAAAGTCCCACGCACCTACACAAACAAACAAAGAACTCGCAACCAACGCAATAAAGGGGTTGTCAATCCCTTCACGGCCACTTGCGAAAGGGAGATCTGATAGAGATAGTATGATAATATAAATATATTTTTGGTATTTTATAATATAGATGCAAAAAGTAAAGATTCAAATAAAAGTAGATTGGAAACTTATATGATAAAAGATAGACCCGGGGACCATAGGTTTCACTAGAGGCTTCTCTCAAGATAGCATAAGTATTACGGTGGGTGAACAAATTACTGTCGAGCAATTGATAGAAAGCGAATAATTATGAGATTATCTAGGCACGATCATGTATATAGGCATCACGTCCGTGACAAGTAGACCGACTCCTGCCTGCATCTACTACTATTACTCCACACATCGACCGACTCCTGCCATCATCTAGAGTATTAAGTTCATAAAGAACAGAGTAACGCATTAAGCAAGATGACATGATGTAGAGGGATAAACTCATGCAATATGATATAAACCCCATCTTTTTATCCTCGATGGCAACAATACAATACGTGCCTTCCAACCCTTTCTGTCACTGGGTAAGGAGACCGCAAGATTGAACCCAAAGCTAAGCACTTCTCTCATGGCAAGAAAGATCAATCTAGTAGGCCAAACCAAACTGATAATTCAAAGAGACTTGCAAAGATAACTCAATCATACATAAAAGAATTCAGAGGAGATTCAAATATTTCTCATAGATAAACTTGATCATAAACCCACAATTCATCGGATCTCGACAAACACACCGCAAAAAGAGTTTACACCGAATAGATCTCCACAAGAGATGGGGAGAACATTGTATTGAGATCCAAAAAGAGAGAAGAAGCCATCTAGCTAATAACTATGGACCCGAAGGTATGTGGTAAACTACTCACAACTCATCGGAGGGGCTATGGTGTATGTAGAAGCCCTCTGTGGTCGATTCCCCCTTCGGCGGAGCGCCGACGAAGGCTCCAAGATGGGATCTCACGGATACAGAAGGTTACGGCGGTGGAAATTGTGTTTCGTTGGCTCCCTAGATGTTTTCGGGGTACATAGGCTTATATAGGAGGAAGAAGTACGTCGGTGGCCGCCCGAGGGGCCCAAGAGACAGGGGGCGTGCCCTGTAGGGGTGGGCACACCCTACCCTCTCGTGGCCGCCTCGACTGCTTCTTGACTTGCAGTCCAAGTTCTCTGGATAATGTTCGTTCCAAAAATCACGCTCCCAAAGGTTTCATTCCGTTTGGACTCCGTTTGATATTCCTTTTCTTCGAAATACTGAAATGGGCAAAGAAATAGCAATACGGGCTGGGCCTCCGGTTAGTAGGTTAGTCCCAAAAATGATATAAATGTGTAAAATAAAGCCCATAAACATCCAAAAGGGGTAATATAATAGCATGTAACAATAAAAAATTATAGATACGTTGGAGAAGTATCAAGCATCCACAAGCTTAATTCCTGCTCGTCCTCGAGTAGGTAAATGATAAAAACAGAATTTTTGATGTGGAATGCTACGTAGCATAATTCTCAATGTAATTTTCTTTATTGGGGCATGAATGTTCAGATCCAAATGATTCAAAATAAAAGTTCATATTGACATAAGAAATAGTGATTGAGGGAGTCCTGGATTGGGGGGTGTCCGGATAGCCGGATTGCCATCATCAGCCGAACTATCATCGGCCGGACTATCATCATCGACCGGACTCCAAGACTATGAAGATACAAGATTGAAGACTTCGTCCCGTGTCCGGATGGGACTTTCCTTGGCGTGGAAGGCAAGCTTGGCGATACGGATATGTAGATCTCCTACCATTGTAACCGACTCTATGTAACCCTAGCCCTCTCCGGTGTCTATATAAACCGGATGGCTCTAGTCCGTAGGACAACGAACAACATCAACCCTTACAATCATACCATAGGCTAGCTTTTAGGGTTTAGCCTCCTTGATCTCGTGGTAGATCCACTCTTGTAAACATCCACAATATCAATATTAATCAAGCAGGAGTAGGGTTTTACCTCCATCGAGAGGGCCCGAACCTGGGTAAAAACATCGTGTCCCTTGTCTCCTGTTACCATCCGCCTAGACGCACAGTTCGGGACCCCTTACCCGAGATTCGCCGGTTTTGACACCGACATTGGTGCTTTCATTGAGAGTTGCTCTGTGTCGTCATCGATAGGCTTGATGGCCTCTTCAATCAACAACAACGCAGTCCTGGGTGAGACTTTTCTCCCCGGACAGATCTTCGTATTCGGCGGCTTCGCACTGCGAGCCAACTCACTTGGCCATCTGGAGCAGGTCGAAAGCTACACCCCTGGCCGTCAGGTCAGGTTTGGAAGCCTAAACTTCACGGCCAATATCCGCGGGGACTTAATCCTCGACGGGTCCGAGCCGCATCCAAGTGCGCCGCGCTGCCACGATGGGCACGACCTAACTCTGCCGCCGGACAGCGCCTTGGAGGCTGCACTGGAATCCGCTCCGACCTATAGTCCGGAGCCGATCGCGCAGATCGAGGACGGGTGGCTGGACACCGCCTCGGGAGTTGCAACCTCTACGGCGATGGAGCCAAACACTGACCTTTTCCCGCATATAGCTCATGACTCCGAGGTGCCGGACTCTCTACCGGACTCCGATCCTCCTACGCCCGCGCCAGTCGAATCCAATTGGACGCCGATCACGGACTTCACCGCTGCGGACATCTTTCAGCACTCACCCTTCGGCGACATCTTAAATTCGCTGAAGCATCTCTCGCTATCCGGAGAGCCCTGGCCGGACTATGGCCAGGATGGTTGGGACGCGGACGACGAAGAAATTCAAAACCCACCACCCACCCACTTCATAGCCACTGTCGACGACTTAACCGACGTACTAAACTATGACTCCGAAGACATCGACAGTATGGACAACAATGACGGAGACAATCCAGAACCAGCGCCTACAGGGCACTGGAAGGCCACCTCGTCACATGACGTATATATGGTGGATACCCCAAAAGGGAGCGACGACAAGGATCAACGGGGCGCGACAAAGGATAATCCTGCCGATAAACAACCAAAGTGGCGACACAAGCGCCGCCCTAAACCCCGCCTCGGCAAGAACAACATTCCCAATGACCCACCGTTGGAGCAGGGCCAACCAGTGGACGACGAACATGCAACCAAGCAACCGTCCGGACAAGACGAACTAGATGATCAACCCCTTCCTGGAGCAACCAACAGTCCGGACAACCTCACACCGGACACACCACCAGATCACAAGAACCTTCACAAAAGACTCGTCGCCACTGCAAGAAGTTTAAAGAAGGAAAAACGGAAGCTCAAAACAGCGGAAGACATACTCAGAATGAAGTGGAATAAAATCCTAAAGACCGCAAGCAAATATGGCAATGGCCATCACACAAAGAGCTATCCGAAGCGCAAGCTGCTGCCAGAATTTGACGAGGAAGCCATAGAGCCCTCACCATCAAAAAATAAAGAGGCCGCCTGGCCGGATAGACGGCCATATGACAGGCCAAAAGCGGCAAACGGCGCCGCACACAAGCCGACCTATGACCCTGGGAAAATAGACGGCCCAACTAGGTCCATCTACGGGCCAAAAAAGAGGGCCCCAGGAAGTAACACAACACGACAAGTGTCCGAAGACAGCGGCACACCCAAATACAGGGGCGCCGCACACCCGGTATGTTTCACCGATGAGGTGCTGGATCATGAATTCCCTGCAGGGTTTAAACCCATAAACATAGAGGCATATGACGGAACAACAGACCCTGGAGTCTGGATAGAAGATTACATACTACACATACACATGGCTAGAGGAGATGATCTCCACGCCATAAAATATCTACCCCTCAAGCTCAAAGGGCCAGCTCGGCATTGGCTCAAAAGCCTCCCAGAAAACACTGTTGGAAGTTGGGAAGAGCTTGAGGACGCATTTAGAGCAAATTTTCAAGGGACTTATGTCCGCCCTCCAGATGCAGATGATCTGAGTCACATAACTCAACAGCCCGGAGAGTCAGCGCGCAAATTCTGGAACAGGTTCCTTACCAAAAAGAACCAAATAGTCGACTGTCCGGACGCGGAAGCCTTAGCAGCTTTTAAACACAACGTCCGAGACGAATGGCTCGCCAGACACCTCGGCCAAGAGAAGCCAAGAACAATGTCCGCGCTAACAAGCCTCATGACACGCTTTTGCGCAGGCGAAGACAGCTGGCTAGCAAGATGCAGCACCAGCGACCCAAGTATATCCGAGATCAGAGATGGAAACGGAAAATCACGGCACATGAAAGATAAGCGCCGGAATAAAGAAAGAAGCCAAAAGAGCACGGCGGTCAGCGCCGGATTCAAAAGCTCGCAGCCAAACAATAAAACACTGCCTCTTAAGGACAACAGTGACGAGCTATCCAACTTAAACAAAATTTTGGATCGGATATGTCAAATCCACAGTACCTCCGGAAGGCCTGCAAACCATACCAACCGAAATTGTTGGGTTTTCAAACAGTCCGACAGGCTCAACGCCGAACACAAGGGGCTCGATGCGCCAAGCGAGGACGACGATGCACCACATCAGCAGAGCAACGGAAGTCAGAAGACTTTCCCACAAGAAGTCAAAACAGTAAACTCACTTTATGTGATAGTACGGAAAACCAACATGGCACTCACTAAGACAAGTGTCGAACGGTCCACCCCAGCGGAACACCAGGATTGGATGTCAAAACCAATCACTTTTGACCATCGGGATTATTCCAGAAGTATCTGGAACGCAGGATGGACTGCTCTGATATTGGATCCCATAATAGACGGACTGCGATTTACGCAAGTTCTGATGGACGATGGCAGTGACTTAAACCTGCTATATCCGGACACAATCCGCAGGATGGGGATAGACCCTACTACAATTCGACATAGCCGCACTTCCTTCAAAGGAGTGGCGCCAGGCACTTACGCCAGGTGCACATGTTCAGTATTACTAGAAGTTGTGTTCGGGTCACCTGACAACTTCCGACGAGAAAAGCTAACCTTTCATGTCGCCCCATTCAAAAGTAGCTATCAAGCACTACTAGGACGTGAAGCTTTCGTCCGCTTTAACGCAATACCACACTACGCGTCTCTTACGCTTAAAATGCCCGGTCCAGGTGGCATTATTTCATTAAAAAGGTCGGCTAAGACCCCGGACACGGCTGGATGGGTCCGGAATAAATAAGCTAGGAGCTACCTAGCCGCACACCCTTACAAGGGTTTGTGTATATAAGCTATAATGGGCTACCATAGGCTCAGCTTTCTACATTTATATTTCAACTTTTTATGTAACTTTTTGCACAATTTCTTTTTCAAACTAAGTTCCTCTCTTTTTGCAGATGAACAACGTGCACACCCGTCTAGGATATGGCACAACGGAGACACAGGCGCAGACGTGCAGTAGGGACCCGTTTCAAGGACTCTTTTCAGACTAAGACCCTACGTAAACCTTTCTTACTATCTCTTGTTACTATAATCCACTGGTTTCCCATTATAACCAGAGTGGAGGCTGGCATTTTGGCATCGGCCGCGCCAGAGGAACCTGCCCGTACCTGGACACAAGGGGCTTAGGGCATTATTCTGCCCGCTGTTGTAAAAGACCGAACACCTTCGGGAGTGTTCGGCGTCTCGAGTTAGGCCTTATATGCATCAGCTCCGAATCATGTCTTTGGTCAAATGTTGGGTTTGCCCGGATCCTGTGTTTTGCTGCCTTACGTTCCGTATCATCGGCTAACGCGGCACCAGGAGAACTACTGCGATTGTGCCCCAGTTCGGCTGGGCGAGTGCCTCAGTAGAGAAAGCCGAAAACTGACTGTCATGATATAGCGAGAGACTGGTCAACCACTCGATCGACCAAGGGAATGTTTAGAATTCCTCCGCTTTGATGAAGGGCCGTTTCCCGGTCAGGCACATATGCGCCCCAAATTCGGAGAGCGCGGTGCCCCCAGGGGCTATGTTGTAGCCCCACCCTCGAACTCCATGGCTAAGTGAAAGTGATAAAGCATTATAGTCCGGTTGCCTCGTTTGCTACGCTACCACCTCCTTTACAGGACCGAGACGTCGGATTAAGTGTGCAAATGCGCTATTTTTTGCGAACACCCCCGCACCTTGTGCGTGGGGGCTGAAGCCGACGACTGCCATCTTTCAGGTTATACACACGTATACATGAACGGCCACATAGGAGATATTACATTACTTGAACGCACAAGTATAAAAGGCGCTTACATCATAAATATTGTTTTACAACATAAAACGTTCATTTGAACGTAAGATTTTTTGAACACTGCGACTCTATTACACGAGCACCACGCAGCACTTCGCCAAAATAGTGCTCGGCGGGTAACCAGCTATCGTCCGAAGCCGAGGTCGCAACAGCGGTGGCATCCATCTCTGTCCAATGTGCCTTCACACGGGCGAGTGCCATGCGCGCACCCTCTATGCATGCCGACCGCTTCATCACCTTCATATGCGGCACCGCCCCAAGAAATTGCTGCAATAAGCCAAAGTAACTCTTCGGCTTGGGCCTATCCGGCCAGACATGGGTCACGATATCCGTCATGGCAAGCCCGGACAACCTATTCAGCTCAGCCCACTCGGCCAAATGGTCGGTCAGCGGAAGTGCACTCTCCGGACTATGGAATTGAGACCAAAACAGCTCTTCCGTCTCGTGATCCTTCTGGCTTCGAAAATGCACAACGACATCCGCCGCACTCGCTGCTAAGTCGATATAAGGGTCCTCCGGACCCCACAGTTGGCCCAGCTGAGCATACTTTGGATCCGTAAACCTTCGGCGCAGCAGAAAAGGCTTGCCAGCTACAATGTCTCCGGCCTGGCGCAACTCTTCCTTTATAGCCCGCATTGCAGAACGGGCATCCTTGGCTTCGGCGGTGGCCTTCCCCCGGTCTTCTTGCACCACCAGGCGCTCCTTCTCAAGAGCCTCATTGTGGTCGGTAGCATCTTTTAACTTCACAGCCATTTCAGCCATCTCTTCCTGCTTCGGCAGTGTGCGGCCCTTTCGGCTGCTAACTCTTCGGCCGCCCTCGAGGCCGCCGCATCACTCCTTCTGGCCTGCTCCTTGGCTTGAGCAAGTTCGACCCGAAGGCTCTCCACAGCAGCGACACTATTTGCATTTCACACACATGTAGTAAGGAGACGGCTTCGGCTCCCTTACCAAGTGACCGCACAGGAACACTTACCATGCGACTCATCAAGCCGCCTGTTGACCAGCGTGATGTCCGCATCTGCAACGGTGAGTTGCCGCTTTAGTTCGGCAACTTCATCAGTCCGGCTGGCCCCCGGACGATCCGCCACCTACATAGGTACGGCGAAAATTTAAACCTGCGATTTTGATCCTCGGCACGCTGTCGCTTTCGACAACCTACCGAGTCTCAGGGGCAACTACCCATATAGGGCGCATTCTATATGCAAAACTGTCCAAAGGTGTGTCATTTTTACGCACCTCAAACCCCGCCAGCAAACTACTGACGGCATTATGCAACCCGCCTTCGGCGGATGAAATCCTTTCAATCACCACACTCATTAGTGCGTGGTGATCTTCTGAGATAGACGCCTTCTCGAGCAGATCCTTCAGCCGTACACTAGCCGGCGCCGAACTATCCGGCTTCGCCAAACCCAGGGGCTCCCTCCTCGACGACACTTCCGGCTCGTCCGCCCTATCCGACGGCTCCCCGGACGGAGGCGTTTCGCTCTCCACCATATCCGGACGGAGGTCCCCCGAAGTCGAGCTCATTTGCGAAGGATGGAGATCCGAACTATAAGGTAAAAACTTTAGTTATCCTCAGAAGCACAAATAGGGATGCCCTTTACTATAAAAATCCTTTCTTTTTTACTTACGGCTCGTTGGAGGGCTGATCCTTTAAGGGAGACTGTGCGGCCGGGGCCTCCCCGGACGCAGGACCCTCCGGCGAAGATTTCTTCCCCCGTTTATGGGCCTTGGCCCCCAGGTCCTCGGAGGCAATCCTCTTCTCCCCTTGGAGGGAGGGATTCTCGATCCCCCCTCTTTCAGAAGCCTCCTTAGGCGAGGTAGTAGCCTTTTCACTTTCCCGTTCGCCTTCCTCTGGAGGCGCGACCTCCAACATCCGGACCAGCGTGGAATCTGGCGCGGTCTCTGGGAGGGGGGCCGGACACCATATTAATTTTGCTCCCGCTATCCACTCCTATTTAGAAGGAAGTTGGTCATAAGGTGGACCACCAAAGGGCAAACAAATGATGTGTCCGGACTCGGAGCTACTTACCTGAGTATCCGGGCGATTGCAGCTTAGGCCAGCATCCTCGGTCAGTTCCGGACGCACCTCTTGCGATCCGAAGAATGATTTGTACATCTCCAGTGGTGTCATACCCATGAAATGTTGAAGAATCCAAGGTCCCTCCGGATTAAATTCCCATAGTCAGAGAGGACGGCGTTTGCAGGGCAAATAACGCCTGATCAGCATAACCTGCATCACCACGACCAGATCGATCTCCCTCGCCTGGAGATCTCAAATCCGGCCCTGCAATAGGGGCACGTCCTTTGACGGCCCCCAGTTGAGCCCTTGGTTGACCCACGACATCAATCGTTGTGGAGGTCCCGGGCGGAATAAGGGCGGCGGCTTTTGTTTGCGGCCCCTTGGAACGGTGATATAGAACCACTCTTGCTGCCACAAGCCGAGCTCCTCTTGGAAGGAGCCTGCGGGCCACGGGGTGTCGGCCCTCCTACTGATGGCCGCCCCGCCGCACTCCACTTGACGCCCCCCAATCATCTTCGGTGTCACATTGAAGGTCTTCAGCCACAAGCCGAAGTGAGGGGTGACACGGAGGAAGGCTTCGCAGACGACGATAAATGCGGAGATATGGAGGATGGACTCCGGAGCCAAATCATGAAATTCCAACCCATAGTAGAACATGAGCCCTCTCACAAAAGGATCTATCGGGAAGCCTAAACCCCGACGGAGGTGGGATACAAAGACGACATACTCGCCGGGCTCGGGGGTGGGGATGGCCTGTCCTTCTGCAGGCAACTTGTGCGAAATCTCGTAAGTCAGGTACTTGGCTTCCCGCAGCTTTAGCACGTCCTCCTCCGTGACGGAGGAAGGCATCCACCGGCCCTGGAGGTCGGAGCCGGACATTGTTGAAGGTCCAAAGCGCTCGAATCTGGAGCTCTAGGTGCTGGAACTTGGGGCGGGAGGAGGATTCGATGGAGGATTGAAGAAAAGAAACGAGCCTTGGTCCCGTTATAAAGGAGGGAAATACCAAGAGCCGTCTCCGTGACCGTTCGGGACTCGCCTTCGATAGAGGGGGCGCGGCGACGAGCGCGGTTGGGTTACCCACGTTCGTATTGATGAGAATCCCGGATTAAGGGGGAGCACGATCTCTGCTTCGACAAGACGTGCCAAGGAAACCGCTTCGCTAAATGCGCTAATGTGGTGAAATAAAAACGTAATGGCTTGGTAGTGGTGTGACGTCACGCCGCAAAAAACGTCAGCGGATTGAACTTGTGTGTATATATATATATATATATATTATTCTCTCTACGGTGGAATGTGGAATTTATTTTATAGAGCCGGACACTATCCTGGTGTTCACAATCTTCTATGAATTATTCGGAGGAGGAACCCGCCTTGCAATGCCGAACAATATGCGCGCCGGACTCATCGTCATTGAAGCCTGGTTCAGGGGCTACTGAGGGAGTCCTGGATTGGGGGGTGTCCGGATAGCCGGATTGCCATCATCAGCCGAACTATCATCGGCCGGACTATCATCATCGACCGGACTCCAAGACTATGAAGATACAAGATTGAAGACTTCGTCCCGTGTCCGGATGGGACTTTCCTTGGCGTGGAAGGCAAGCTTGGCGATACGGATATGTAGATCTCCTACCATTGTAACCGACTCTATGTAACCCTAGCCCTCTCCGGTGTCTATATAAACCGGATGGCTCTAGTCCGTAGGACAACGAACAACATCAACCCTTACAATCATACCATAGGCTAGCTTTTAGGGTTTAGCCTCCTTGATCTCGTTGTAGATCCACTCTTGTAAACATCCACAATATCAATATCAATCAAGCAGGACGTAGGGTTTTACCTCCATCAAGAGGGCCCGAACCTGGGTAAAACATCGTGTCCCTTGTCTCCTGTTACCATCCGCCTAGACGCACAGTTCGGGACCCCCTACCCGAGATCCGCCGGTTTTGACACCGGCAGTGATACTTCAAGCATACTAATCAAAGTAATCATGTCTTCTCAAAATAACATGGCCAAAGAACGTTATCCCTACAAAATCATATAGTCTGGCTGTTGCTCTATCTTCATCACACAAAGTATTTAATCATGCACAACCCTGATTACAAGCCAAACAATTGTTTCATACTTTAGTAATCTCAAACTTTTTCAACTTTCACGCAATACATGAGCGTGAGCCATGGACATAGCACTATATGTGGAGTAGAATGGTGGTTGTGGAGAAGACAAAAAGGAGAAGATAGTCTCACATCAACTAGGCGTATCAACAGGCTATGGAGATGCCCATTAATAGATATCAATGTGAGTGAGTAGGGATTGCCATGCAACGGATGCACTAGAGCTATAAATATATGAAAGCTCAACAAAAGAGACTAAGTGGGTGTGCATCCAACTTGCTTGCTCACGAAGACCTAGGGCATTTTGAGGAAGCCCATCATTGGAATATACAAGCCATGTTCTATAATGAAAAATTACCACTAGTATATGCAAATGACAACATAGGAGACTCTCTATCATGAAGATCATGGTGCTAATTTAAAGCACAAGTGTGGAAAAAGAGATAGTAGCATTGTCCCTTCTCTCTTTTTCTCTCATTTTATTTTTTTCTTTTCTTTTACTTTTTCTCCTTTTTTTCTTTGGCCTTTCTTTTTTTATTCTTTTTGGCCTTTCTCTTTTTTTTTCTTTTTGTAAAGTCCGAAGTCTCATCCCGACTTGTAGGGGAATCGTAGCCTTCATCATCCTTTCCTCACTGAGACAATGCTCTAATTAATGAAGATCATCACACATTTATGGATTTACAACTCAAGAATTACAACTCAAAGCTAGAACAAGATATGACTCTATATGAATGCCTCCGGCGGTGTACTGGGATATGCAATGAATCAAGAGCGACATGTATGAAAATTATGAAGGTGGCCTTGCCACAAATACGATGTAAACTACATGATCATGCAAAGAGCAATATGACAAAAGTAATGCGTGTCATATGAACGGAACGGTGGAAAGTTGCATGGCAATATATCTCAGAATGGATATGGAAATGCCATAATAGGTAGGTATGGTGGCTGTTTTGAGGAAAGTATATGGTGGGTGTATGGTACCGGCGAAAGTTGCGCGGCACAAGAGAGGCTAGAAATGGTGGAAGGGTGAAAGTGCGTATAATCCATGGACTCAGCATTAGTAAAAAGAACTCATATACTTATTGCAAAAATCTACAAGTCATCAAAAACAAAGTATTACGCGCATGCTCCTAGGGAGATAGATTGGTAGGAAAAGACCATCGCTCGTCCCCGACCGCCACTCATAAGGAAGACAATCAATAAATAAAATTGTGCTCCAACTTCATCACAAAGCGGTTCACCATACGTGCATGCTACGGGAATCACAAACTTCAACACAAGCATTTTTCATAATCACCCTAACTAGCATGACTTTAATATCACTACCTCCATATCTCAAAACAATTATCAAGTATCAAATTGATCATAGCATCAAATTCACTTTCTATGATAGTTTTTATTATACCCAACATGGATGCTCATCATTCTAGGAACAAATTTGTAACCATAACAAATACCATGCTGTTCTAAAAGACTATCAAAATAATATAAGTGAATCATGAGAGACTAGCAATTTCTTCAAAATTAAGCCACCACTGTGCTCAAAAAGATATAAGTGAAGCACTAGAGCAAAAACTATCAAGCTCAAAAGATATAAGTGAAGCACATAGAGTATTCTAGCAAATTCTAATCAAGTAGGATTCTCCCAAAAGGTGTGTACAGCAAGGATGATTATGGTAAACTAAAAAATAAAGACTAATATAATACACGACGCTCCAAGCAAAATACATATCATATGGCGAATAAAAATATAGGTCCAAGTAAAGTTACGAATGAACGAAGACGAAAGAGGGGATGCCTTCCCGGGGCATCCCCAAGCTTATGCTTTTGGCTATCCTTGAATATCTTGGGGTGCCATGGGCATCCCCAAGCTTAGGCTTTTGCCACTCCTTATTCCATAGTCCATAAAAGCTTTACCCAAAACTTGAAAACTTCACAAGAGAAAACTCAACAGGAAATCTTATAAGCTCCGTTAGTGAAAGAAAACAAAACCACCACATAAGGTACTATAATGAACTCATTCTTTATTTATTTAGGTGTTAAACCTACTGTATTCCAACTTCTCTATGGTTTATAAACTATTTTACTAGCCATAGATGCATCAAAATAAGCAAACAACACACGAAAAACAGAATCTGTCAAAAACAGAACAGCCTATAGCAATCTTCAACTAACACAAACTTCTGGAACTCTACAAATACTACCAAAATAGGAAGTGCTGGACAATTTGTCTATTGATCAGCCTCAAAAAGAATCAAGCAAAAGCACGTTTCTGTGATTTAACAAAACTAAATTCGTGCGTGCAAAGTTTCTGTTTTTCAGCAGAATCAAATCAACTATCATCATAGGTTATCCTATAGGTTCTACTTGGCACAAACACTAATTAAAAGATAAAAACACATCTAAACAGAAGGTAGATGCAAGATTTATTACTAAACAGGAACAAAAACAAAAAACACAAATAAAATTGGGTTGCCTCCCAACTAGCGCCTATCGTTTAATGCCCCTAGCTAGGCATAAAAGCGAAGATAGATCTAAGTAGTGCCATCTTTGGAACTCAATTCCTCAATAGAGCACTTATAATCTTTAGGGGCTTCTCCCTTTTTGGCAATGATTAATCCTTTGGGCAAAAATTCAAGAAATTCGTTTGTAGCAAAAGGTTCCTTAACGATAGAGAGACAATTGGGATGAACACTTATGGATTTGAGATCCGCGTCTCCCTTACTAGAAGATTCACCCTTATTCTTAGGAACATAAATAAATTTGGAGGTTTTGGTAGGGGGTTTTGGAGTGTTTTTTGTGGAAGAAAACGCTGAACCTAAGTTGGTAATTATATCCTCAAGTTTACCAATTCTAGCAGAATCTAGATCTATTTTTTCATTAACTATAGGTTCTTTGTCTTTAAGATTTTTCAAAGTAACTCCAACCCTAGATCCATATTGGGTGATATGATTATGAATCTTTTTATCTAAATTTTCAATCAACTCAACAGTGGCAATTTTATTTTCAATAATATCAAGCCGTTGCATAACATGTTCTAAGGTTAAAACAGTTCCATTAACCAAAAGAGGTGGTGGGACAAACAAATCTAACATAGCATTATAAGCATCAAACGTATGGCTACTCAAGAAATCACCTCCGGCAACAGTATCAAGAACACATCTATTCCAAGGAGTGATGCCTACATAAAAATTGCGGAGAAGAACGGAAGTAGAAAGCTTCCTAGTAGAATCATTTTGAGCATTGCAAATTCTATGCCAAGCATCTTTTAAATCATCTCCCTCCCTTTGCTTAAAATTGAGGATTTCATGTTCGGGAGTAATAAAAAGGATAGGAAGACTAGCCATAACGACAAGGTAACCGATCTAAAACACGAGCAAACGAAAAAGGGCAAGTGAAAGAGAGGAGGAGATTGGGAAAGAGAGGCCGTATAAAATGGCACGGGTGAAGTGGGGGAGAGGAAAACGAGAGGCAAATGGGAAATAATGTAAATGCGAGGGAGATGAGTTTGTGATGGGTACTTGGTATGTCTTAACTTGAGCGAAGACCACCCCGGCAACGGCGCCAGAAATCCTTCTTGCTACTTCTTGAGCTTGCGTTGGTTTTCCTTGAAGAGGAAAAGGCGATGCAGCAATAGTAGCATAAGTATTTCCCTCAGTTTTTGAGAGCCAAGGTATCAATCAAGTAGGGGGATCCTCAAAAGTCCCACGCACCTACACAAACAAACAAAGAACTCGCAACCAACGCAATAAAGGGGTTGTTAATACCTTCACGGCCACTTGCGAAATTGAGATCTGATAAAGATAGTATGATAAGATAAATATATTTTTGGTATTTTATAATATAGATGCAAAAATTAAAGATGCAAATAAAAGTAGATTGGAAACTTATATGATAAAAGATAGACCCAGGGGCCATAGGTTTCACTAGAGGCTTCTCTCAAGATAGCATAAGTATTACGGTGGGTGAAAAAATTACTGTCGAGCAATTGATAGAAAAGTGAATAATTATGAGATTATCTAGGCATGATCATGTATATAGGCATCACGTCCGTGACAAGTAGACCGACTCTTGCCTGCATCTACTACTATTACTCCACACATCGACCGACTCCTGCCTGCATCTAGAGTATTAAGTTCATAAAGAACAGAGTAACGCATTAAGCAAGATGACATGATGTAGAGGGATAAACTCATGCAATATGATATAAACCCCATCTTTTTATCCTCGATGGCAACAATACAATACGTGCCTTGCAATCCTTTCTGTCACTGGGTAAGGAGACCGCAAGATTGAACCCAAAGCTAAGCACTTCTCCCATGGCAAGAAAGATCAATATAGTAGGCCAAACCAAACTGATAATTCGAAGAGACTTGCAAAGATAACTCAATCATACATAAAAGAATTCAGAGAAGATTCAAATATTTCTCATAGATAAACTTGATCATAAACGGACAATTCTTCGGATCTCGACAAACACACCGCAAAAAGAGTTTACATCGAATAGATCTCCACAAGAGAGGGGGAGAACATTGTATTGAGATCCAAAAAGAGAGAAGAAGCCATCTAGCTAATAACTATGGACCCGAAGGTCTGTGGTAAACTAATCACAACTCATTGGAGGGGCTATGGTGTTGATGTAGAAGCCCTCCGTGGTCGATTCCCCCTCCAGCGGAGCGCCGGCGAAGGCTCCAAGATAGGATCTCGCGGATACATAAGGTTACGGCGGTGGAAATTGTGTTTCATTGGCTCCCTAGATGTTTTCGCGATACGTAGGCTTATATAGGAGGAAGAAGTACATCGGTGTCTGCCCGAGGGGCCCACGAGATAGGGGGCGCGCCCTATAGGGGTGGGCGCGCCCTACCCTCTCGTGACCACCTCGGCTGCTTCCTGACTTGCACTCCAAGTCCTCTGGATCACGTTCATTCCAAAAATCACGCTCCCGAAGGTTTCATTCCGTTTGGACTCCATTTGATATTCCTTTTCTTCGAAATACTGAAATAGGCAAAAAAACAGCAATACGGGCTGGGCCTCCGGTTAGTAGGTTAGTCCCAAAATTGATATAAATGTGTAAAATAAAGCCCATAAACATCCAAAAGGGGTAATATAATAGCATGGAACAATCAAAAATTATAGATACGTTGGAGACGTATCAATTCGCATACTGTGCTGCCAATTGTGCTGCTAACTCTGCCTCTCGTCATGCTCTGCCATTATTTACCACATCCTGAGCATTGATACCACCGCGCGCGGGATTAGGCCCTCTAGGGGTGTCACAGTGCCGCGCACTGCTTGACACAGCCGGTTCTTCCATCTGCCTGCTGTAACTCTTGCTCGAACGGGGGGTTGAATGTATTCTGTCTCGACTATAGGAATAAGTCTGCTGTACAACAGCGGTTTGAAGAAGATCCCTAGCCCGTCGCGTCTCTACCGCCGCCAGTGAGTCACCTTCCATCGGAATAGCTGCCAAGCGAGACGCTGCAGCAATCATGTTATCCAAGGGCTAGAGAAATGACCCGGTGGCGTTGGTATGTATTGCGGCGGGTTATCTGTTCATCAAGGCGGGTCCGTCACCTGTGGCTGACCTGGTGCTATGCCAGGTGCCTCAGTCAGGTTCACTGCTACCGGATTACTTGGCCCGGCTCCCGGCGTATTGGAGAGATTCATTCCTTCATAAACCAGCGGCAGACGAGATCGATACTTCCTCCTCAGTACTTCGTTGGATGCGTTCTAATCCGACATAAGCCAGTAATTCTGCACCTGGATCTGCTGTGACTGGGCATCTAAAGCGGCCCGCTCTTCAGCCATCCTGGCTTCCTCAGCTGCCAAGTCCTCCTTGGCCTGAGTTATCTGGTCCCTCAGCTTTGTAACCTCCACATTATGCTGATCCTAGGTCTCTGGGGTAACTGCCGTGGTCAACAATGTCGTCAAAGCATCCAACACACCTGCAAGAACTTGAGCCGGCCAGCGCGTAGGGCCTCCTGCCCCGGCTGCCGATCCGAAAATCATTGCTGCTGCAGATGAAGATTGCAAGGTGGGCTGCATACTGGCCATGAAGATTGCAACCCGGTTTGGCGGTTCAAAGGGATCTGGAATACTGTCGCCATCGGAACAACCCCCAATCCGGTCATCATGCAACTGGTACAGCGACTCGGTTTCGCCAGTGGATGATTCGCCATCTGAGTAGATGGCTGTCTCACCGTCGGACACCGGTTCAGATCCCACACCATGGATGAATCCTAGGAACGCACGCTTCATGGCAGGCTGAACCCGGGCAGGACTCGCACGCTGAGCCGTCTCGACGAGGTCGGTGGAGATGTCTGGCTCAGGGCCCGGTTCGCCGATCTTGCCGATGAAAACGTGAATTCCGCCAAAGGGGACCCGGTACCCGTACTCAATTGAGCCGGCCTCGGGGCCCCATCCTGCATCGTCGATGTAGAGCTTGCCGCGACGACTCTTGGTCATCCGGCCAACTACGTATCCCTTGAGTCCTTCAAAGTTTCCCTTTAAGAACTCGAAACCATTGTGTGATAGCCCCACGATGGGCACCAACTGTCGTGGAATTAACAAGTCAGATGTCCTAGCGGAAGGACTTAGTTGTGGAGCCATCGCAATGAGATTAGCTTAAAGGGGTTAAACCGGAACAAAGGACATAGAAGTTTATACTGGTTCGGCCCCTTGTGGTGAAGGTAAAAGCCTATGATCTAGTTGTTCTGGGATTGATTGATCTCGATGAGCAGGGAGCGAATCCGCTTTACCTGTCTCTCAAGCTGTTGTTTTCCTGTCCCTGAACCGCCGCCGGGTCGTCTCTTTATATACATAGGTTGACACCCGGCCGGTCTACAGAATCTCGAGGCTGGCTCATACAAGTGTCCGTCTCAGTTTCTTCCTTTCCCTAACTTACAATAGAAGTTATACATCTATGGAGGTTTAGTACTATGGGCCCTAATCCGCCATTAGGCCCTGGGCCTTTAAGCTTTAATGGTAGAGCACCATACTCCTTGTCTTCATGGGCCTCAGTATAGATGAGCGTAAACCGGCCCCTCCTGGGCGGTTTACACTCAGTAGTTATATCCCCAACAGCTCTAGAGAGAGTTTTGCATTATTTGAAAGGCACTGTGAATTATGGAAATCACTACACTGGGCACCCAAAGTTGCTTAAAGGGTATATTGACTCAAACTGGATCTCAGATGCTGATGAGATAAAGGCCACGAGCGGATATGTATTCACTCATGGAGGTGGTGCTATTTCTTGGAAGTCTTGCAAGCAGACCATCTTAACGAGGTCAACAATGGAAGGACAACTCACAACACTAGATACAACTACGGTCGAAGCAGATTGGCTTCGTCGGCTCTTGAATGACTTGCCGGTTGTTGAGAAACTTGTATCGAGTATCCAAATGAACTACGATAATCAAACTGTGATCACGAAAGTGAGCAGCTCTAAGGATAACATGAAGTCATCAAGACACGTTCAGAGAAGGTTAAAGTCTATCAGGAAAATGAGAAACTCCGGAGGTTATTGCATTGGATTATATCCAAACATCTAAAAATCTGGCAGATCCTTTTACTAAGGGTTTATCACGTAATGTGATAGATAATGCTTCGAGGGAGATGGGTATGAGACCCACAATATGAGTTGTTCATAGTGGTAACCTATTCTTTGTGATCAGAGATCCCGTGAATTATATGTGGAAGACAAGCTGTTGATCAACTGAGAGGTTGTTGACAAACTTGTATCGAGTATCCAAATGAACTACGATAATCAAACTGTGATCACGAAAGTGAGCATCTCTAAGGATAACATGAAGTCATCAAGACACGTTCAGAGAAGGTTAAAGTCTATTAGGAAAATGAGAAACTCCGGAGGTATTGCATTGGATTATATCCAAACATCTAAAAATCTAGCAGATCCTTTTACTAAGGGTTTATCACGTAATGTGATAGATAATGCATCGAGGGAGATGGGTATGAGACCCACAATATGAGTTGTTCATAGTGGTAACCTATTCTTTGTGATCGGAGATCCCGTGAATTAGATGTGGAAGACAAGCTGTTGATCAACTGAGAGGAGAGTATCCTTATTATTAACAATACCACTCCATGAAGATGCAATAATCTCCTAATCTGCATGGTAGGTTGATGTATATCTTAACATGTTCTAAGTGGCTCTTTTAAGCAGAGATGTTGTCCTGCAGAACATCTTTTGAAGAACACACCTATATGAGTCTCATTGTTAAACGTCGCAATCTATGAGAGTCATAAATTATTAAAGTATGCCGTTCGTGGTACATAAAATACTCAGCCAGGGCTGCTCCCGTATAAGGAGCGAGGTATTGTAATGTAGCAGGTGAATCCGCCATTTTAGCTACTACAATAGTGTATTCCATGGCCCCCTCCTCATTGAAAGTAGTTACTACTTGAGCTATGGAGGATGCTCTTTGACCGATAGCTACATAAACACATATTACACCTTGCCATTTTTAGGACCATACCACATCACCTTGGCAGGAACCCTCTTCCTAGGGCGCTCGCCCTCAACATCAAGGGTCATCTCGTCTGATCTTATACCACAATGCACCACATACTAGGCATGCGTTCAAATCCTTGTACGCACCGCGGTAGAGGACGCAGTCATTAGGGCATGCATGTATCTTCTGCACCTCCAATCCTATAGGGCATATAACCTTCTTTGCTTCGTAAGTATTGTCAGGCAATTCATTATCCTTTGGAAGCTTCTTCTTTAATATTTTCAGTTGCTTCCCAAATCCGTTGTCAGATACACCATTGTCTGCCTTCCATTGCAGCAATTCCAGTGTGGTACCGAGCTTTGTGTTGTCATCTTCACAATTTGGGTACAACCTTTTTTGTGATCCTCTAACATGCTATCAAACTTCAACTTCTCCCTTGCACTTTGGCATTGTCTCTTTGCATCAACAATGACCCGGTGAAGATCATCATCGGACACATCGTCTGGTTCCTCTTGATCTTCAGCTTCCCCCTTTGTAGTATAATCGTATTCAGGGGGTGGATAGTTGTCATCATCCTCTTCTTCTTTTTTCTTACATCATAACCCCTCTTTCTCCGTGCTTGGTCCAAACATTATAGTGTGGCATGAAATCCTTCTGAAGCAGGTGGATGTGAAGGGTTTTCGAGTCAGAGTAATCCTTCATGTTCTCATAGATAGGGCATGGACAATACATAAAACCATTCTGCTTGTTTGCCTCAGCCACTTCGAAAAAATTAAGCAGGCCCTTAATGTACTCGGTGGTGCGTCTGTCACCGTACATCCATTGCGGGTTCATCTGCGTGCATTATATAATTAAGTGTATCAAAAACATTTACAAAACATCATGAATAGAGAAGTGAACAAATTAATACAAGTTCATCATCATAGTAAAACCAAAGTATAGTAGTGATCAAATGTTAGTACTGAAAAAACAAATACATAAAGTTCATACATAGTTCTCACAGAACAACATATAGCTTTCTAGAGCATCTAATTAAAACATACATTCAAATTATGTAAAATATTTCAATGCAATAATAAATGCGATCATAATCGCAATTGAGGTAACAATTGATCCAATGGCGTAATGATACCAAGCCTTAGTATCAATGGTATATTTTCTAATCTTTCTAATCTTCAAGCGCATTGCATCCATCTTTATCTTGTGATCATCGACGACATTGGCAACATGCAACTCCAATTCCATCTTGTCCTCCTCAATTCTTTTCAATTTTTTCTTCAAGTAATTGTTTTCTTTTTCAACTAAATTTAACCACTCGACAAGAGGGTTCATTGGAATTTCTGGTTCACATACCTCCTAGATAAAAAATATCTATGTCACGTTGGTCGGCATAATTGTCATAAACACTAAATGAAACAAATAGTTATAAAAGATAATATACCACATCTGAATCATAGATAGGACAAGGGCCGACGGGGGCAGATACCAAAACGAGGGCACTATATAATAACAAACAATAATAAAAGTAAGAAAATTACACAAGTATCTATCTAAATCATACAAGTTAGAATTTTTTCTTTTAGAAAGAAGATAAAAACAAGAGGCTCACCACGGTGGTGCTGGTGACGAGATCGACGCAGGCAATCGACGACGGTGAGGATGGGGACGGGACAGGACGGACCACCAAACCTAGACAAATCTTGAGAAGAATGGAGCTTGGAGGTCGAGCTTGGCGAGGAGAAAGCTTAAGTGTGGCTCGGGCATTTCATCGAACACCTCATGCATAGGAGGTGAGAGCTAGAGCAGTACATCCCTGCACAGGCCGGCGGCCAAAAAATAGAGTAGTGAGCGGGCAGGGGCGGGGGTATTTATAGGCTTATCTTTAGTCTCGGTTGGTGGCTAGAACCGGGATAGAAGACGGACCTTTGGTCTCGGTTCCAGCCACCAACCAGACTAAATGTGCTGGGCCAGGAGTGAGGCCCTTTGGTCCCGGTTCATGTCTGGAACCGGGACCAAAGGTGTCAGAAGAACTAGGACCAATGTACCACAAGGCCTGGCCGGCGCCCTGGCCTCACATACCGGGACTGATGCACCCTTTGGTCCTGGTTCATAAGTGAACCAGGGTTAATGCCCTTATCCTGGCCTCAACCAAAGCCCTATTTTCTACTAGTGTACATCAAGTGTTCTCAAATCCATAAAAGTATTCAATCCAATAAAAACAAAATCTCAAAGGGAAAACTCAATTCATCACAACAAGATAGAGAGGGGAAAACACCATATGATCCAACTATATTAACAAAGACCATGATATATAAAGATTGTTCCATCTCAAGAATATGAGAGAGAGAGATTAAACATATAGCTACTGGTACAAACCCTCAGCCCCGAGGGTGGACTACTCCCTTCTCATCATGGCCGCCGGGACAATGAAGATGGCCACCGGTGATGATTTCCCCCTCTGGCAGGGTATCGGAACAGGGTCTAGATTGGTTTTTCGTGGCTACAGAGGCTTGCGGTGGCGGAACTTCTGATCTAGGGTTATTTCAGGGGATTTCTGTATTTATAGGACTTTTTGGCGTTTGTTTCGGGCGAAGATGGGCCTCGAGGTGAGCACAACCCTCTGGGGCAAGCTAGGCCCCTCTGGCGTGCCCTGGTGGGTTGTGCCCTCCTCGTGGCTCTTCTGGCCCTCCCATAAAGCTTCTAGTGCCTCTTTTGTTCCAAAAAATTGTCAAAAAGTTTCGTTGCATTTGGAGAACTTTCGTTTCTACACAAAAAACAATACCACGGTAGTTCTGCTAAAAACAGCGTTAGTCCAGGTTAGTTCCATCCAAATCATACCAAAACCATACAAAATCGTTGTAAACATGGCATGAATACTTCATAAATTATAGATACGTTGGAGACGTATCACTGCTTAATGATGCTTATTGAACCTGCCTCTTGACAAATAGTGACCATTGGGGGTTGGTTGAATGAGTCGAGATGTGGTGAGTCGAGCCAGTTGGTTGGGGTTGGATGAACAGTTCCTGGTGGGGGATGGATGAACAGGACCCCGTGGTAGTAGGCCATTGCCAATGGATGAACAGGACCCCGAGGAGGCCGCCACACACGAACCGATTGGGGGTGGATGAACATGACCCCGTGGAGGGCTCGTTGAACAGTAGCCAGTGGAGGCTGGATGAACAGTAGCCCGTGGATGAACAATAGCTGGTGGAGGCAGGAGAAGACACGGTGGATGAACAGTAGCAAGTGGTGGCTGGAGAAAGTCAACGGTGGATGAATAGTAGCCCATCGAGGCTGTAGACGGTGGATGAATGTAGCCCGTGGAGTCCTGTCTTACGATACGCCACACCCCTCCTGATCAACAGGACCCCGTTTCGACCGTAGGAGCTTGAACAGAAGTCTGTTTCCTCCATTTTACGAGACGCTAGACCCCTCCTGGTGAACACGATCCCATTTGGACCATAGCCGGTCGAACAAAAGGTCGTTTCCTCTGTACTGCGTGATATG
Organism: Triticum aestivum; assembly: GCF_018294505.1. Classification (NCBI taxonomy): domain Eukaryota; kingdom Viridiplantae; phylum Streptophyta; class Magnoliopsida; order Poales; family Poaceae; genus Triticum; species Triticum aestivum. Next base: position 131,672,281 of record NC_057795.1, on the reverse strand, counting down.
TCCATTTTGCATCATGCTTTTATATCGATATTCATTGCATTATGGGCTGTTATTACACGTTATGTCACAATACTTATGGTTATTCTCTCTTATTTTACAAGGTTTATCAAGAAGAGGGAGAATGCCGGCAATTGGAATTCTGGGCTGGAAAAGGAGCAAATATTGGAAACCTATTCTGCACAGCTCCAAAAGTTCTGAAACTCCACGGAAGCCATTTTTGGAATTAATAAGAATTATTGAGCGAAGAAAGTACCAGAGGGGCTCACACCCTGTCCATGAGGGTGGGAGGCACGCCCACCCCTACTGGGCGCGCCCCCTGCCTCGTGGACCCCCTGGTGGGCCTCCGGTGTCCATCTTCTTCTATATGAAGTCTTTTACCCTGGAAAAAATTATAAGCAAGCTCACGGGACGAACCTCCGCCGCCACGAGGCAGAACCTTGGCGGAACTAATCTAGGGCCCTGGTGGAGCTGTTCTGCCGGGGAAACTTCCCTCCGGGAGTGGGAAATCATCACCATCGTCATCACCAATGTCCTCTCATCGGGAGGGGGTCAATCTCCATCAACAACTTCACCAGCACCATCTTCTCTCAAACCCTAGTTCATCTCATGTATCCAATCTCTGTACCTAAACGTCAGATTGGTACCTATGGGTTGCTAGTAGTGTTGATTACTCCTTGTAGTTGATGCTAATTGATTTATTTGGTGGAAGATCATATGTTCAGATCCTTAATGCATATTAATACCCCTATGATCATGAACATGAATATGCTTTTTGAGTAGTTACGTTTGTTCCTGAGGACATGGGTGAAGTCTTACTATTAGTAGTCATGCGAATTTGGTATTCGTTCGATATTTTGATGAGATGTATGTTGTCTCTCCACTAGTGGTGTTATGTGAATGTCGACTACATGAAACTTCACCATTATTTGGGCCTAGAGGAAGGCATTGGGAAGTAATAAGTAGATGATGGGTTGCTAGAGTGACAGAAGCTTAAACCCTAGTTTATGTGTTGCTTCGTAAGGGGCTGATTCGGATCCATATGTCTCATGCTGTGGTTAGGTTTACCTTAATAATTCTTTTGTAGTTGCGGATGCTTGCAATAGGGGTTAATCATAAGTGGGATGCTTGTCCAAGAAAGGACAACACCCAAGCACCGGTCCACCCACATATCAAATTATCAAAGTAACGAACGCGAATCATATGAGCATCATGAAAACTAGCTTGACGATAATTCCCATGTGTCCTCGGGAGCGCTTTTCCCATTATAAGAAATCGTCCAGGCTTGTCCTTTGCTACAAAAAGGATTGGGCCACCTTGCTGCACTTTATTTACTTTCATTGCTTGTTACCCGTTACAAATTATCTTATCACAAAACTATCTGTTACCTACAATTTCAGTGCTTTTAGAGAATACCTTACTGAAAACCGCTTGTCATTTCCTTCTGCTGCTCGTTGGGTTTGACACTCTTACTTATCAAAAGGACTACGATAGATCCCCTATACTTGTGGGTCATCACTGCGGTAAGCCAGACCCCGTTTCGGCTGTTCCGTCCAAGCCGGTTGGCTCCCGTTGAACAGGACACATTCTAACCTAGTTTTTTGCCTCCCGGTGAACAAGACGTTGTTTCTCCATTCCGACCCAGCCTATTGGCTACCCGATGAATAGGACGCCATCATTGTGCGTGTTCGAGACCAGGCCCATTTGTATATCGTGGTCGTCTTTTTTGCAGCATGGCTGTTGCATATGTACACAATTTAGACGGGACTACGTGAACATCTACTGCTCCTTACTGGGCCACGATTCATCGTGGCAGAAAGACCGATGGACCAGTATGTACGTACATGTTTGCGACTAGAATGATAATGCTACGTATGCATCTACCGGGTGGGTCCCAGCTATGAGGGAGGATAAGGAGGTGCTTCATTGTGTGCGAAGATATTGATGATGGGTCCAAGCTGTCAGGGGGAGGATTCATTGTTTTTGCGCGTAATAAGGAGGCAGTTCCTTGCGTGCGAAGATGTAGTTGTTGGGTCCAGTTGTCAGCCTCACCGCGTACAGTCCTCTTCATTGACCATATTGACCACACCACACGGACAACACCCAGGCGATGGACGATGGTGAGGTAGGGAATGCCACAGAGCCTGGGAACACGCGGAGGGTAGCACGAGGGTTGACTGGTTCAGCTGTAGTGTGAGGCTGCCATTGCCGCAGAATAACAGGGGGTGTGGGTAAGTAGAGGGATGGCCTAGCCAGCGGTGGGAGTAAGAGGGGCGGTGAGGCCTACGTGGCAGTAGAGTTGGCCACGGGAGGCATGAGCACGTGGTGGTTTGGACGGCTGGAGCAAGAAAATCAGAGGTTGAAGAAGCAGGATGACCGTTAGATGTTAATAATCCGACGATCACTTGTGATAGAATCATTTGTTGACTAAGTTGACAAAGCCCTGCGTATGCATAAACTTAGTAGGGCCACAAGTCAGCTTCCAAATCTAGTGGGCCCTAGCTGTCATGGGGAGCAACCGTTATTTTTCACTTAATAAGGAGGCACTTCCTTCCGTGCGAAGATATAGCTGGTGGGTCCCAGCTGTCATGGGGAGGATTCATCTTTTGGCATAATAAGGAGGTACTTGCTTGCATGCGGCCATGGATCATGTGGGTCCCAAATCTCAGCCTCTCCACGTTCATCCGTCTTCCAATGTTATCGTTTGTTGACAACATTGACCACGACGAGCCGAGGACACTAACGCGGTGGACGACAATGAGAGCTAGGAAGGGAATGAGGCAAAGGCGGAGATGCCACAAGAGTGGAGGGATGTGGGTGAGTAGAGGGATTTCCTGGCCAGCGTGGGAGTAATAGGGGCGGTGAGGCCTGCGTGGTAGCACAACCGGGCATGGAGGCAGGAGCAGGCGGTCCCGCCGGCTCTAGATTTGGCAGCTGGAGCAAGAAGATCAGAGATTGAAGAAACACGACGGCTGTTGGATTGACATCCAGAGGTCACTTCCGCCAGAGTCGTTTGTTGATGTATATAATAAGTAAAAAAAAATCTTGCATATGCGTCAACTTAATAGGCCCGCAAGTCAGCCCATTTCTTATTTTTTTAATAATTTATAGCTCATTTGCAACTTCTTATGCAATTTATTGCAGTCCATTTTCTTTTTGTTGACCAGGGCCAGGGTTAAAAATTTAAATGAAATTTTGCATATTTTGGTGGGGTCCGAACTGTTACTAATACCGAATTGTCGAGCCAGATTTAAAGTACTTTGAAGATATATTTAAATTAGGTTAAAGCCCAATGAAATTGGACTATGAAAATGTGAAAAAAATGAAAATTTGAAAGTAATTGCCAATTTTTCGTGTGTTTTTATACTTACAATCCATTTCATATTACTTTTAAGTTTTGCAGCCGTCTTAAAAGAGTTGCAACCCAGCAGGGTGAAGAAAATTAAGTAGGCCTGTGTTGGGTATGCCTGGATTGGGTATTAATTCTTCAGAAAAAATAAACTGGGCTAGCCATTTTCACAAAGAAAAAATAGCTGGGCTAGACATGTGGTCAACGTAAAATAGAAGCCTGGGCTAGACGGGCCACAACCCAGTTGAAGCCCTACTCCGTCTCAACAATAACAAAAAAAACTACTAGATCAGCTACATCCCATGTGTCAGCCGCTCTTTTGCTATTCTCTTGTCTATTGACTATACGCTAACAATGTTGTGGGTTCCAGATGTCATCAAACCACTAGGAGGAAGTATTTTCGTTTTCTATATGCTGACAATGGACTATATAACAAGAAAATGGGGAAGTTTCTTGCGTATGGCCATGGACATGGTGGGTCCCTACTGTCATCCTCTCCACGTACAGTCCTCTCCCGATTCCTCTTGTTTGTTGACCATGTTGACAATGCGAGAGGCGATGCCGCGGAGAGCGCACCAAAGCATACGGTGGACGACGGTGAGGTCTCGGACATGAACAAATAGGAGCTAGGGAAGACGCGGCGGTGAAGTCGCGGGCGAAGGGGAGTACAAGGGTTGACTGGTTCAAGTGCGAGGTGGGGTTGACGTCAGCGTTAATGATTTAGGAGACGATGGGGCAGCGATGCTTGCGCCGAGGCGCAGCTATCCGTGGGAGGCGGGAGCAGGTGGCCCCGCTGGCGCTGGTTTGGTTTTGGCGGATGGAGGAAGACGAGACTAAAGAAACACGATAGGCCATGAAAGAAGCAGGAGTACTTAACAACCTTAACTGAAACCAGCAAGGGCACTTAACAACCATAGCTGAAAGCAGTATGAGTACTTACACAGGTTCAATCGTACAATGCACACATCGAAACAGTGCTACTTTGCCTACAGTTAACTAAGGGTGAGGCCACCAAGGCCTAGGACAAGGCCCAGGTGCCATCCCGCGCATCCACAACCTTCTGAAAGCGGCTTCATCTCGCAATGTGGTCAATAAATAGGATATTTGCTCCAAAGCCATGGAAAAGCATGAGCATAATGTTCTGTCCTATTCTCCAAGATGGACAGGCATTCATTATTTGAGACCACCCATGAATAAGTATCTTTTCACCTCCAAGGGAAATGGAGTAGGTCGACATAAACATCATGTTGTGACCAAGCTTAAGTCTGACCCGACAATGGCCATGCATCTGTATAAAAACAATAAAACTGGGGAGTTTCTATTTCAAGAAGATCACAACTATAAAACTGTGTATAAGCAAGAGTTTATGAACAACATATATAACAAAAAACAACTCGTACCATAAGTTTCTTGACATAGTTGGACTTGTTCAACGTGTGCACCAGTGGAACACATATCCCACGTGGCCTTCCACCTTTGAAACACCCCATAAGGACCTCAAGACGATTAATAAAGTGTAGGAATTGGTGGATGTCATCCCAGTCAACTTCAGTGTGGAAAATCGTACATGTGTCATTGGGTGCATGTTTAGGTCTCATTGAAGGAATGGGAATGAATTACAAACATCTCGTCATCCCGAAACGTTGAGAATCTCAGTTTTTAAATCCGAGTAAATCGAAAACTCACCCAAAAATCATGAAACTTGGCATGGTTTGATGACATGGCACATATATGCTTTGGTAAAAAAATCGTCCAGTTTGAGACAAGGCGCACGCATTATGAAGTCCTTTTGAAACAAATAGCTGACATGTTAATATTGCAAATAGTTGTATTATATGAACCGTGTGTTCCCGTAACCATTTAAGTGCGGCCACGCGTCCCTCTTTTCTTATGGGATAGTACTACCTCTGTCCTCGTTCATTGGTCATCTTTGCATTTTGTGCCAAAATTTAACCATACTCGGTGGCGTGTGTGTCGCTGTTTGATTAGACGGGACGAGCACGAGAAGTCCACTGTGCAGGCTCGACGGGATGCGTTCGAGCATTCCGCCGCGCAGGCTTGATGGGGCACGTGCATCCTGTCCACCTTGCAGGCTCGACAAGACACGTGTGAGCAGCAAGGCCACCCATGCTCACCGAGAAGTGAGTTCTTTGACCTCCATCCACCAGCCGCCCGCCTCGCTCACAACTTCTCCATTTATGGCGGCCGAGCTGCTGTTTAACATGCGGTTAATTAAAGCACCTGGACGGAGGGTGTTTGCTTGTGATCCCAGGCCCCTGTCAACATTACCATTTGCTTTGTTCATGTTTTCAACTCATATTCCGGATAATTTAAAATGCCACATAGGGCAATGGATAATGCGATGACAAATAAAATGGCAACAGATAATACAAAGACAAATAAAATGGTAACGGATAATACGAAGACAAATTTACAATGGCACGGATAATAATTTTCTTACATATTTCGGATAATTTAAATTGCCACATGCGGCAAAGCCCGAAAGACATGGGGGCAAGAGAAGAAGGAACTCGCAGACAACGATCTAGGTCGCTACTGTCTATACTCCTCGATGGATCGTCGGGCGACGACATCCTCCAGCTCCTTCTTCAATTCCTCATGACTTTGCTTGAAAGAAGCCATGGATTCCTCCACCTCCTGCTCGTGCTCGATCCGGAGCTTCCTCAAGTCTCCCATCAGTTCCTCAATGACCGCTTTCAGCATCATTCCCGAGGCACTGCTCTGCCCATGCAGCATCTTCCAGCCGGCAGCCTCCTCCTCCTTCTCGGCGAGTGCCTTGAGGAGCTTCGCATTGTCACCCATGAGTTGCTCGACAAGGCCGGTCACCTTGTCAACCGAAGCATTGCTGATCTCGATTAGCTTCATCAAGCCATTGACCAACTCCTACTGCTTAATGAGGCCAGCGAGAATGTCATCATCACTGGCCAAGGACTTCAGCAACGCCAGCTCGTCGTGATCGTCGACGCGTGCTACTTCTTGAGCTTGCATTGGTTTTTCCCTTGAAGTGGAAAGGGTGATGTAGCAAAGTAGAGATAAGTATTTCCCTTAGTTTGAGAACCAAGGTATTAATCCAGTAGGAGGTACAAGCAAGTCTCCAATATATGCACCTGCACAAACAATCAAACACTTGCACCCAACATGATAAAGGGGTTTTCAATCCCTTCATGGTCACTTGCAAGGATGAGATCTAATAGAGATGGATATAAAAGATTACTAAAACGTAAATTAAAGTAAAAACGAATAAAACTCAATGAGGTATTTTTGGTTTTTGGTTGTATAGATCTGAAATATATGATGGAAAATAGACCCGAGGGCCATAGGTTTCACTAGAGGCTTCTCTCTTGAAGAAAGCATACGGTGGGTAAACAAATTACGGTTGAGTAATTGATAGAAAAGTAAATAATTATGATGACATCTAAGTCAATGATCATGAATATATATAGGCATCACGTCCGTTACAAGTAGACCGACTCCTGCCTACATCTACTACTATTACTCCACACATCGACTGCTATCCAGCATGCATCTATAGTATTAAGTTCATAAGAACGGAGTAACACTTTAAGCAAGATGACATGATGTAGAGGGATAAACTGAAGAAATATGATATAAACCCCATCTTTTTATCCTTGATAGCAACAATACAATACGTGCCTCGCTACCCCTTCTGTCACTGGGTGAGAACACTGAAAGATAGAACTCAAAACTAAGCACCTCTCCCATTGCAAGAAAAACCAATCTAGTTGGGCAAACCAAATCGATAGTTCAAGGATAAATACAAAGATATCAAGTCATGCATATAAGAATTAGGAGGAGACTCAAATAATATTCATAGATAATCTGATCATAAACTCACAATTCATCGGATCTCAACAAACACACCACAAAAAGTATTACATCAAATAAATCTCCAAGAACATCGAGGACAACTTTGTATTGAAGATAAAAGAGAGAGAAGAAGCCATCTAGATTCTTGCTATGGACCTGTAGGTCTGTGGTAAACTACTCACACATCATCGTAGGGCAATAGGGTTGATGTAGAAGCCCTCCATGATCGAATCCCGCTCCATCATCGTAGCAGGTCGCCGGAAAAGGTCCCAAGATGGGATCTCACGAGGTCAGAGGCTTGCGGCGGCGGAAAAGTATTTTGGTGGACTCCTCTGGTGGATTGGGAATATTTGTGAATTTATAGAGCAAGAATTAGGGTTAGGAGACCTCCGAGGGCCCACGAGCCCTCAGGGCGCCCCCCGGGGCGCGCCCCTAGCTTGTGGCTTCCTCGGGAAGCTCCTGGCCCCATCTCCAAGTCCTACGGGTGTCTTCTGGTCCAAGAAAAATCATCGCAAAAGTTTTATTCCGTTTGGACTCCGTGTGATAATTCTTTCTGAAAAAGCCAAAAACATGGAAAAAACAACAACTGGCACTAGGCACTGGGACTAGGTTAATAGGTTAGTCCCAAAAAAGATGTAAAATAGTATATTAATACATATAAAACAACCAAAACAGATAATATAATAGCATGGAAAAATAAAAAATTATAGATACGTTGGAGACATGTCAATGCGGCGAGTGCGCTTGTGAGAGCCCTTGCGTGCCGGTGAGACCTCATTCGAGGGCTCCACGGCGCGCTGAGACATCTCTGTTGCGGCTGCCGCGTAGCGGTGGTACCTCTCTAGTGCTTCCGCGGTCTTGGTCTTTGCTCCCTGATTATATGTCAATTCGAAACTCCTCCTACTGGTCATGGCAGAACGACTTGACAGGAAAGACCAATTTGTGGGTGATGAGGAGAGGAACTATGAAGTAATTTTCGAGTGGGTAGTTTTTACAGCTCGGTGCCAAGTGTGAACACATATTGGTTTGATCGGTGTGAATATATTTTCAATTACTTATTACGTTGTAATCTACAATGTGACGAGAAACAAGGTCAAAATTTATTGATGGTTCTGGGCTCGATGCCCGTTTCTGTTGATCTGGCTCATCACAAATAGTTCTTTTGGATCAACCGTATGCCACGCATCGGAAGCCCAAAACATTCCCCAGATAGCGTACATGGGCCCGCGTTCTCGGATGTACGTGTGCGTGTCTGCTCACTACCACACATGGTCAAGATAACACCACTGTGTCTCCCACGGGGTGCCAGAAGGTTGACCACGTGGTTGCTCACCGTTGAGGTGGCCGCGGTGCGCTCTGCTCGTCATTGAGGCGGCCGCGACGCGCTCTGCTCACGTCCGTCATCGCATTTTGCTCGCCATTGAGGCGGCCGCGGTGCGTTCCGCTCCAGCGGCCCTGCGCGCTCTGCTCGCCGTTGAGGCAAATTTACAATGGCAATGGTTAAAAATTGTCTTACATATTCAGGATAATTTAAAATGCCACATACGGCAATACCCAAAACACTCACGACCTACATTTGCATACAATTATAATAAAATATAGGCTAAAAGGTTGAGCTGGCGGTCTTCCGATGACAGTCTTCTCGGACTCCAGATCAACATATATAGCACCCTTGTGGCCGTTCATTCCAAGTGTCCCAGCCCACCTCCACCTACAGAGCTGCTGGTGCTGTGAGGCCCTTGGGGCTGTTGGGCCTCTTCCAAAAGTGCTGGACAACGTGCAATCACGTGCATGACATCTCTCCAACTGCTCCATTTCCATGTCTCTGGCCTGGTGGTGACCCACAAGTATAGGGGATCTATTGTAGTCCTTTCGATAAGTAAGAGTGTCGAAACCCAATGAGGGGCAGAAGGAAATGACAAGTGGTTTTCAGCAAGGTATTCTCTGCAAGCATTGAAAATTATCGGTAACAGATAGTTTTGTGTTGAGGTAATTCGTAATGGGTAACAAGTAACAAAGTAACTAAGGTGCAGCAAGGTGGCCCAATCCTTTTTGTAGCAAAGGACAAGCCTGCACAAACTCTTATATAAAGCAAAGCACTCCCGAGGACACATGGGCGTTACTGTCAAGCTAGTTTTCATCATGCTTATATGATTCACGTTTGTTACTTTGATAATTTGATATGTGGGTGGACTGGTGCTTGGGTACTGCCTTCGTTGGACAAACATCCCACTTATGATTAACTACGAAAGAAGAATTAAGGTAAACCTAACCATAGCATGAAACATATGGATCCAGATCAGCCCCATATGAAGCACCGCATAAACTAGGGTCTAAGCTTCTGTCACTCTAGCAACCCACCATCTACTTATTACTTCCCAATGCCTTCCCCTAGGCCCAAACAATGGTGAAGTGTCATGTAATCGACGTTCACATAACACCACTAGAGGAGAGACAACATACAACTCATCAAAAATATTGAACGAGTACCAAATTCACATGACTAGTTACAACAAGACCTCTCCCATGTCCTCAGGAACAAAGGTAACTACTCACAAATCATATTCATGTTCATAATAAGAGGGGTATTAATATGCATAAAGGATCTGAACATATGATCTTCCACCGAATAAACCAACTAGCATCAACTACAAGGAGTAATCAACACTACTAGTAACCCATAGGTACCAAGCTGAGGGTTTGAGAGGAGATGTTACTGGTGAAGATGTTGATGGAGATTGACCCCATCTCGATGAGAAGATCGATGGTGATGACGATGGCGATGATTTCCCCCTCTCAGAGGGATGTTTCCCTGGCATAACAGCTTTGTTGGAGCCCTAGATTGGTTCCGCCAAGGTTCCGCCTCGAGACGGCGACGCTTCGTCCTGAAAGCTTCCTTATGATTTTTTCCAGGGCAAAATACACCATATTGTAGAAGATGGGCATCGGGGGCCTGCCTAGTGGCCCACGAGGCAGGGGGTAGGGCGCGCCCTCCACCCACGTGGCTACTGGGTGGCCCCCTCTGGTGCTTTCTTCAGCCAATATTTTTAATATATTCCAAAACTAACTTCCGTGGAGTTTCAGGACCTTTGGAGTTGTGCAGAATAGGTCTCTAATATTTGCTCCTTTTCCAGCCAGGATTCCAGCTATCGGCATTCTCCCTCTTCGTGTAAAACTTGTAAAATAAGAGATAAAAGGCATAAGTATTGTGACATAATGTGTAGTAACAGCCCATAATGCAATACATATTGATATAAAAGCATGATGCAAAATGGATGTATCAACTCCCCCAAGCTTAGACCTTGCTTGTCCTCAAGCGAAAGCTGATATCAAAAAAATATGTCAACATGTTTAGAGATAGAGTTGTCGATAGAATAAAATACGGACATGAGGGCATCATGATCATTCTTAGAACAACAACATATATATTTTCGTATGATTTCTTATGCTAAAGTAACAATCTATTCACAATGTAAAGTATGAATCAGAAACTTCTTTGAAAGCTAACAAACGATGATCTCAGTCATTGAAGCAATCGCAATTTATCATAGCATCGGAAAGAGTCAAAATAAGAGCTTTTCAGCAAGTCCACATACTCAACTATCATTTAGTCTTTCACAACTCCTAACACTCATGCGATATTTATGGGTATGAAGTTTCAATCGGAAGGCTTATAGTTTCGCCTCCCAACCTTTTACCTCAAGGGTAGTGTTAACAATAATAATTTATGAAAACCTACATCCAAGTGGATATATATATCAGGATCGTTCCAACACATAGTGCTTGCCAAAGGATAAATTGTAAAAAGGAAAGGTGAAGATCAGCATGACTCTTGTATGAGGGTAGAAGGTAAAAATAGAAGATAGGCCCTTCGCAGAGGGAATCAGAGGTTGTCATGCGCTTTTATGGTTGGATGCACAAAATCTTAATGCCAAAGAATGTCACTTTATATTGCCACTTGTGATACAGACCTTTATTATGCAGTCTGTCGCTTTTATTTCTTCCATACCACAAGCTTGTATAAAGCTTATTTTCTCCACACTAATAGATCATACATATTTAGAGAGCATTTTTTATTGCTTGCACCGATCACAACTTACTTGAAGGATCTTACTCAATCCATATGTAGGTATGGTGGACTCTCATGGCAAAACTGGGTTTAGGGATGTTTGGAAGCACAAGTAGTTTCTCTACTTGGTGCAAAGAAATTGGCTAGCATGAGGGGGAAAGGAAAGCTCAACATGTTGGATGATCCATGACAATATAATTTATCTCAGATATAAGAAAACATAACCCATTATGTTGTCTTGCTTGTCCAACATCAACCTTTTAGCATGTCATATTTTAATGAGTGCTCACAATCATAAAAGATGTCCAAGATAGTATATTTATATGTGAAAACCTCTCTTTCTTTATTACTTCCTATTAATTGCAACGATGACCAAAACTATGTTTGTTAACTCTCAACAACTTTTATTCATCATACTCTTTATGTGTGAAGTCATTACTCTCCATAAGATCAATATGATCTTTTTATTTCTTTTTATTCTTTCTTTTATTCCCTCAAGATCATAGCAAGATAGCAAAGCCCTCGACTCAATACTAATCTTTATTATATATAGCTCACGGACTCGATTAAATAGATAGGGATCAACATAAAACTCAAAGATAGATCAAACCAAAACTTTATTCTACTAGATCAAGATATAACCAAAAGGATCGAACTAAGAAAAATGGTAAAGATAGAAGTGTGATGGTGATACGATACTGGGGAACTTCCCCTAAGCTTGGTAGTTGCCAAGGGGAGTTCCCATACCCATGTATTTATGTCTCTTTCTTCGGAGGTGGTGATGATGGAGTTGTTGATAAGGTAGGCTTGTTGTCCATGTTCCAAGGCATAGGCTCACCATCATAGAAGGATGATCGAGTCTCCGGGATCCTCAAATCTGTAGCCAAACTCATCCTCTTGAATAGATATTCATACTCATAGTTTTGGTTTTGCAGGTCATAGATCTGGGCTTGGAGGTCTCGATTTTCTCGTGAAGCTTGAAGATGGTCTCCCCAATGTTCTTGGCATCCAACTTGTGGTTGTTGGTGAACTCTGCGATCATCATGTGATTGGCGTTGAGTCCGCATTCCACCATCCCTTGGCACTTGAAAACTTGTTGCTCCATTGCTTTGAGTCTTGTCTCCACGCTTCAGGTCCTCCTTGGTCCCTTAACATCACAGATGTGCAGAAAAACAGCTCGAAACATAAGCAGAGGATTTTGTCGTGGTATGGTGGTCAAAACCTTCAGGAGATTATATAATGAATTTTTATCGAGCAAAAGAATTATCGTGCAAGAAAACGGAGTCCGGAGGGCACACGGGGTGTGCACAAGGCAGTGGGCGTGCCCAGGGGGGTAGGGCGCGCCCTCGACCCTCGTGGATGCCCCATGTCTCCTTCGGACTGCTTCTTATTTTCCTAATTTTTAAATATTCCAAAACAGAGAAAAAAAATGCTATTTGAGCAGTTTTGGAGTCGGTTTACTTACCGTACCACATACCTATTCCTTTTCATAGTCTGAAACATTCTGGAAAGTTTCCCTTATGCACTCCTCCAGGTTTACGGTGTCAATAACATTGGTTTCAACATTTATGGGATTACCTGAGATATAATGTTTGATTCTTTGACCGTTCACCACTTTTGGATTTGTGCCTTCGGCATTGTTGATTTTTATGGCACCAGAATGATAGACCTCCTCGACAACATAAGGACCTTCCCATTTATAGAGAAGTTTTCCTACAATAAATCACCTACATTAAACACATGCTTTTGTATCCTCTTCTCATGCCATCTTTTAACTTTTTCTTTAAACAATTTGGTGTTCTCATAGGCCTGGGTTCTCCATTCATCAAGTGAGCTAATGTCAAATAGCCTCTTCTCACCGGCAAGTTTGAAATGATAATTGAGCTCTTTAATAGCCCAATATGCCTTATGTTCTAGTTCGAGAGGTAAGTGACATGCTTTTCCATAAACTATTTTATATGGAGACATACCCATATGATTTTTTATGCAGTTCTATATCCCATAATGCATCATCAAGATTCTTGGACCAATTCTTCCTAGATCTATTAACAGTCTTTTGCAAAATCAATTTAATCTCTCTTTACTCAATTCTACTTCACCACTAGACTGTGGATGGTATGGAGATGCAATTCTATGATTAACATCTTACTTAGCAAGCATTTTATGAAAAGCACCATGAATAAAATGTGAACCACCATCAGTCATTACATATCTAGGGACTCCAAACCCCGGAAAAATAATTCTTTAAGCATCTTAATAGAGGTGTTATGATCAGCACTACTAGTTGGAATAGCTTCTACCCACTTAGTAACATAATCAACATCAACTAAAATATGTGTATACCCATTAGAGGAAGGAAAAGGTCCCATATAATCAAAGCCCCAAACATCAAATGGTTCAATAACAAGTGAATAGTTCATAGGAATTTCTTGACGTCTACTAATATTACCAATTCTTTGACATTCATCACAAGACAAGACAAACTTACATGCATCTTTGAAGAGAGTAGGCCAATAAAAACCGGATTGCAATACCTTATGTGAAGTTCTATCTCCAGCGTGGTACCCTCCATATGCCTCAGGGTGACACTTGCGTAGGATCTGTTCATGTTCATCCTCAGGTACACAAAGTCTAATAACACCATCTACTCCTTCTTTGTAAAGGTGTGGGTCATCCCAAAAGTAATGTCTTAAATAATAGAATTTTTTCTTTTGCTGGTATGAGAAACTAGGTGGTATAAGTTTAGCAACAATGTAATTAGCATAATCAACATACCATGGAGCAGTACGAGAAGCATTTATGACAGCTAATTGTTCATCAGGAAAGCTATCATCAATAGGTAGTGGGTCATCAAGAACATTTTCTAACCTAGACAAGTTGTCTACAACGGGGTTCTCAGCTCCCTTTCTATCAATAATGTGCAAATCAAATTCTTGTAGCAAGAGAGCCCATCTAATAAGTCTAGGTTTAGCATCTTTCTTTTCCATAAGGTATTTAATAGCAGCATCATCAGTGTGAACAGTCACTTTGGAATCAACAATATAAGGTCTGAACTTATCACAAGCGAACACAACTGCTAAAAATTCTTTTTCAGTAGCAGCGTAATTTCTCTGGACACTGTCTAGAGTTTTACTAGCATATTGGATAACATTTAATTTCTAATCAACTCTTTGCCCTAGAACAACGCCTACACCATAATAACTAGCATCACACATAATTTCAAATGGTAAATTCCGATCCAATGTCTGAACAACAGGTGCAGAAATGAAGGCTTTCTTAAGTATTTCAAATGCTTCTACAGAATCATCATCAAAGACAAAAGGAACATCTTTTTGTAAGAGATTAGTCAGAGGCCTAGAAATTTTTGAGAAGTCTTGGTTGAACCTCCTATAAAAACCGGCATTACCAAGGAAACTTCTTATACCTTTGATTTCCTTAGGACACGACATCTTTTCAATAGCATCAAATTTAGCTTTATCAACTTCAATACCTCTTTCAGAAATTTTATGCCCCAAGAAAATACCTTCATTAACCATAAAGTGGCACTTCTCCCAATTCAAGACAAGATTAGTTTCTTCACATCTCTACAAATCTCGATCAAGGTTGCTTAAGCAATCATCAAAAGAAGTTCCGTAAACGGAGAAATCATCCATGAAAACCCCAACAATCTTTTCACAAAAGTTAGAGAATATAGCAGTCATACATCTTTGAAAGGTAGCATGTGCATTACATAAACCGAAAGGCATACATCTATAACCAAAGGTACCAAAATGGCAAGTAAAAGTGGTCTTATCATGATCCTCTTTTGACACAGGTATTTGAGAGAAACTAGAATAACCATCTAGAAAGCAAAAATATGTATGTGTTGATAGTCTTTCTAGAATTTGATCAATAAAAGGTAGATGGTAATGATCTTTTCTAGTAGCTTTATTTAATTTGCGGAAATCATTTACCATTCTATAACCTGTAACAATTCTTTGTGGGATCAATTCATCCTTATCATTAGGAACAACAGTAATACCTCCCTTCTTAGGGACATAATGCACATGACTTACCCACTGACTATCAGCAACAGGATAAATTATACCTGCCTCCAGAAGATTTAGTATTTCATTTCTTAGCACTTCTTTAATTTTAGTATTTAACTGCCATTGGTGATCAACAACGGGTTTAGCATCTTTCTCCAATTTTATTTTGTGCTGGCATAGAGTGGGACTAATGCCCTTAAGATCATCAAGAGTATATCCAATAGCAGCACGGTGCTTCTTCAGAGTTTTCAATAATTTCTCTTCTTCATGCTCCGAAAGGTTAGCATTAATAATAAAAGGATATATCTTCTTTTCATCAAGATAAGCATATTTCAAAGTATCAGGTAATTGTTTAAGCTCAAACACGGGATCCCCCTTGGGTGGAGGAGGATCCCCTAGGATTTCAACAGGCAAGTTGTGTTTCAAAATAGGTCCCCGTTTAAAGAATACTTCATATATTTCCCTTCTTTCATTCATAAACATATCATTTTCATGGTCTAGCAAATATTGTTCTAAAGGATCATTAGGAGGCACGGCAATAGAAGCAAGACCAATATTTCATCTTTACTAGGCAATTCTTTATCATGGGGTTGGGTACGGAATTTAGCAAAATTAACGTCATGAGACATATCCCCTAAAACAATAGTAACAATATCCTTTTCGCAGTCTATCTTAGCATTAACAATATTCAAGAAGGGTCTACCAAATATAATGGGACAAAAGTCATCTTGTGGGGAACCAAGAATAAGAAAATCAGTAGGGTATTTAATTTTCCCACACAAGACTTCAACATCTCTAACAATCCCAATTGGTGAAATAGTGTCTCTATTAGCAAGCTTAATAGTAACATCAATATCTTCTATCTCAGCAGGTGCAATATCATGCATAATTTCTTTGTATAAGGAATGATGTATTGCACTCGCACTAGCACCCATATCACATAAGCCATGATAACAATGATATCCTATTTTAACAGAAACAACATGCATGCCAACAGCAGGTCTATGTTTATTTTTAGTATCCGGTCTAGCAATTCTAGCAGCTTCATCACAGAAGTAAATAACATGCCCATCAATATTATCGACCAAGAGATCTTTAACCATAGCAATACTAGGTTCAAGTTTAATTTGCTCAGGGGGTGTAGGTGTTCTAACATTACTCTTACGAACCACAGTTGAAGCTTTAGCAAGATCCATTATTCTAACAGGGAAAGGTGGTTTCTCAATATAAGCAGTAGGAACAATAGGATCAACATTATAAGTAATAGTATTTTCTTCAACTTTAGTAGGTTCTACTACTTTTACTTCAATAGGAGGATGATATTTAAACCACTTGTCCTTAGCGAGATCGACATGAGTAGCAAATGATTCACAGAAAGAAGCTACTATCTTAGAGTCAAGTCCATATTTAGTGCTAAATTCACGAAAAGCATCGGTATCCATGAAAGATTTAACACAATCAAACTTAGGTGTTATACCCGACTCCTTACCTTCGCCGAGTTCCCAATCTTCAGAGTTGCGTTTAATTCTTTCCAATAAATCCCATCTGATTTCAATAGTCTTCATCATAAAAGAACTAGTACAAGAAGTATCGAGCATGGAGCGATTATTAAGAGAAAGCCGAGCATAAATTTCTTGAATAATAATTTCTCTTGAGAACTCATGATTGGGGCATGAATATAACATTGACTTAAGCCTCCCCAAAGCTTGAGGGATACTTTATCCTTCACGAGGCCAAAAATTACATATATAATTACGATCACGATGAACCAGATGCATAGGATAAAACTTCTGATGAAATTCCAATTTCAATCGGTTGTAGTTCCATGATCCTATATCATCATATAGCCTAAACCATGCCAATGCCTTTCCCTTAAAAGATAAAGGGAAGAACTTATTCTTGATAACATCCTCGGGCATACCTGCAAGCTTAAATAATCAGCAGACTTCATCAACATATATTATCTGCATATCGGGATGTAATGTTCCATCTAATGTATAGGGATTAGCTAGCAGTTTCTCTATCATACCCGAAGGAATTTCAAAGTAAATATTTTCAGTTGTTGAGGAGCAACTCTTTGCTCTTCTGGGGTGAAGATACCCCGAAAAAGCCCCTCAAAGGATTATTTTCCATAGTAACAAGTGACAGTAAATTTCAGCAAACTATACAAATTTTTCCTTACCAAATTACACCTACCAAAGGCGCTTCACTCCCCGACAATGGCGCCAGAAAAGAGTCTTGATGACCCACAAGTATAGGGGATCTATTGTAACCCTCTCGATAAGTAAGAGTGTCGAACCCAACAAGGAGCAGAAGGAAATGACAAGCGGTTTTCAGTAAGGTATTCTCTGCAAGCACTAAAATTATCGGTAACAGATAGTTTTGTGATAAAGTAATTCATAATGGGTAACAAGAAACAAAGGAACTAAGGTGCAGCAAGGTGGCCCAGTCCTTTTTGTAGCAAAGGACAAGCCTGGACAAACTCTTATATAAAGCAAAGCGCTCCCGAGGACACATGGGAATTACTGTCAAGCTAGTTTTCATCATGCTCATATGATTCACGTTTGTTACTTTAATAATTTGATATGTGGGTGAACTGGTGCTTAGGTACTGCCCTTCCTTGGACAAGCATCCCAATTATGATTAATCCCTCTCGCAAGCATCCGCAACTATGAAAGAAGAATTAAGGTAAACCTAACCATAGCATGACACATATGGATCGAAATCAGCCCCTTACGAAGCAACACATAAACTAGGGTTTAAGCTTCAGCCACTCTAGCAACCCATCATCTACTTATTAGTTACCAATGCCTTCCTCTAGTCCCAAATAATGGTGAAGTGTCATGTAGTCGATGTTCACATAACACCACTAGAGGAGAGACAACATACATCTCATCAAAATATCGAACGAATACCAAATTTACATGACTAGTTCTAACAAGACTTCTCCCATGTCCTCAGGAACAAATGTAACTACTCACAAATCATATTCATGTTCATAATCAGAGGGGTATTAATATGCATAAAGGATCTGAACATATGATCTTCCACCGAACAAACCAACTAGCATCAACTACAAGGAGTAATCAACACTACTAGTAACCCACAGGTACCAATCTGAGGTTTTGAGACAAAGATCGGATATAAGAGATGAACTAGCACTACTAGGGAAAATGTTATACACAACATCTTAGCAGTAGCGCTGGACAAAATCATGCGCTACTACAATAACTTTAGCAGTATCCTCGACCAGTGCTACTGCTATTCTCCTTAGCTGTAGCACTTTTATCTGACCCACACTACTACTCACCCTACACTACTAGGGAAAAGCCTATACATAGAATCTTACCAGCAGCGCACTTTAAAATAAGGCGCTGCTGCTACTTAGTAGTAGCGAGCTCAAGCTTAACTCGCTGCTGAAATAAATATAGCAGTAGCGCGCCAGCTCAAAGACGCGCTACTGATATAATTCCCAAGAGGCCGCCGCGAGGCTAGTTCTAGCAGCAGCGTGTTATCACGAAGAGCGCTACTGCTATGTAGCATAGTAGCAGCGTATTTCACCAATAAGCGCTACTGCTAAGTTTACTACAAAAATTTAATCCCACCTCGCTCCATGAAGAGAGTTTCTACCACCTTAAATATGTTACTTCTCAAGCGTTGACAAGCACTTGGTCTCCATTGAACTCTATGTGTAGAATTTGTGGCCGCAATATTAGTCTTCACCGGTTCCTAAACCGGTGAGGACTCATATTGACAAATCAGATAGTACACAAAAAGATCGTTGAAGATCAATGTATTTTTGATACATTGAAGTCTATTTTTACATGCTGACACATAGCTGTAGCGCTTCTTTGTGAAAGGCGCTGCTGCTAGGTAGTTTAGTAGTAGCGTCTTTCTCTATAGCGCGCAACTGCTAAGCCATTCCATCTCCCACCCCCTCTCCTCTATTCGATCCACTCACACTCACACACTCACTGGATCCCCTCTCAACCCCCCGCGCCGGTCCTCCCCCGTCGCCCCTCCTTTCTCTGTGCCGCCGTCACCTCCTCCTCCTTGCTGGACTTGGTACCGGCCTCCTCCTCCGTCCTGCCTCCACTCGCCGCTGGCCGGCCACTCCTCGCTCCGCCTTCCTCCTCCGTCCTCCCTCCACTGGCCGCCGGCCGGTCCCTCGTCGCTCTGCCTTCCTCCTCCGTCCTACTCTCTGCTCCATCCTCGAGTCGCCCCTCCTTCTCCCTCCTCCCTACTACATTTTGATTTAGTAGGCTAGTTCATATGCAACATTTTGATTTAGTTGATATGATTTAGTTGATTTAGTAGGCTAGTTGATTTAGTTGATTTAGAACATTTTAATTTAGTTGATTTAGTAGGCTAGTTCATTTAGTTGATTTAGTATGCACCATATTATTATTATTGTTTCTGTACATGGATAGGTAGATGCTTTTGTTTTTGTGTAATAAGTTACTTTTTGGCAAAATGTAGGTGGTACCTTGTCATCTAATATGTTACTAGATCTTAGGATTATAATTGTCCATCAAATTGCTTCTCGCGGAAGAACCAAAAATATCACATGCTATTGTTTTTGTTTCCTGTGAAGTGGATCATTAATCCTTTGCTCATATTGTTTTAGGAAAAATGGCGCCACCACCACCACCACTGTCGGGGAAACTGATCCACGAACACCTATGGGACCGGCGGACCGAGCCCCTTTCGGTTCGGCGGGGGGCAGAGGTCGCACGAAGAGCAGATCAAGGTGAAGACCACGAGCAGTTTACCCAGCTTCGGAGCTCTCCGGAGAGATAATACTCCTACTGCTGCATCTATGTGTATATTGAGTTCCTGCTCAGGAGCGATCAGCGCTACGAAACCGAGTGTGAGAGTGTTCCTAGCTTCGAATGGCTCGAACCCCCTCTACGTTGCGCATGGGCCTCCTTTTATATGCTCAAGGGGTGACCGACAGGTGGCAACGCAGACAAAGGGCAAAAACCGAAAAGGAGATGCAGTAGGTACAATTACCTATACTGTAGATACAGTGTATCACACCTAACTCTGACGGTAGGGGACAAAGGCATTAAATGCCCGTCTGTGTCGCCCAAACAGTGCAGAAAGAGACCGCCAGGGACGCCACCGATCGCCACGATGGCCTTCTTGTCAGCGCCGCTTGCCACCGTGCTCCCCTGGCTGCATAGCCTCTCGCCACGCGCGCCTGGAAGGGCCCCAGGGCGACACGTGGGTGGATGTGCTGGAGCGTGGGTGCGGAGTGGCCGCTTGTCGCGGCAAGTGCCTTGCCGCGGTTGTTGTCTTGTCGGGCCCGGGAGCTTGTCGTTCACCGAGCCTTGCCGGGACGCATGGCGCGTCGCCGCAAGCTTTCTTGAGACGCCTTGGCCGGCCTTCCCGGCAAGCTCCTCTTGCCGGGGCCTTGTCTTCTTGGCTTGAATACTTTGTTCTTGAATGGCTTCCCGGCAAGCTCCTCTTGCCGGGGTCTTGTCTCCTAAGGAGCCACGGAGGGTCTTGGCGGTCGCCTGGCAAGCCTTGCCGCAGGGTGCTGCGACTGCCCGTGCACGAGTTCGGGATACAAGGGTACCCCTACTCTAGTACACCGACAGGAGCCCCCGGGCCTGGGCCACACACGGTGCCGAGCGCTGTTGGGCCAGGCCCAAAACAGGGCACGGGTACGTGCGGTCTGGGTCGTGCCGTTTCCTACTCCGTATCCACCGCGCCCTCCCGAACGGCACGCGTCAAATGCGGCGTCGTGGGAGATATAGTGGGTGGTTTCTTTATTTGAAAAAGCGTAACGTTCGCCCCCTCCCTCTTTATAAGCAGAGGAAACAGAGGCAGTCGCCCATCTCGCCAGTTACTACTGCAAAATCTCCGTCGCTCCCCCCCTCTGAGAGAGAGCAGCGCTCCGCCCCCCATCTCCGTCGTCGCCACCAACACCGTCGATCTCCTCCACCACCTTCGCCATGGCTCCGAAGACCGGGAAGGTCGCGAAGTCGGCCGAGGCGCTGCGGCTCGAGGCGCTGCGAAAGGAGCGGGCCACTTTCCCCTCCAAGCTCGACGCGGCGGAGCTGAGGGAGTGGTACTACCTCTTCTGGTCGACGGAGACGCGAGCGCATCCGTGCACGAAGGTACTCTCCGCCGCCGCTTCGAAACAGGCTCCGTACGGATATCCCTTCTTTGCACTGTTCTTCTACTGCAGGCTCTGCCCGCCCTTCTCGGAGTTTTTCTGTGATATCATGAACACCTACGGGTTTCATCTCCTTGACTTCACCCCCAACGCCGTTCTGACCATGGCAGTTTTCGCACATCTCTGCGAAAACTTTGTCGGAGTCCACCCAAATGTAGCCCTTTTCCGCCACTACTTCATGCCCCGGGTCGAGAGAGGAGAGCCTCTATCTGGCGGGATCGCCTGGATCTCGAGGGCCGGCAAGAAGGAGGCGTATCTGGAGAAGGAGCTCCGCAGCAAATGGGAGGAGTGGAGAGAGGATTGGTGTTGGATCATGGAGGAGAACCCGCAGCCATTCACCGCCCTGCGCCAAGTCCCAGTAGTGCGTGGCAACGATTGGAGCAGCTTGGCCCTGGAGGACGCTAGGCTGAAGATTGCCGTCACCAGAATCCTGTGCCTCAGGTTTGCCGGGCTGACTGTGGGCGCCATAGGCGCAGACTTTCTCCGCCGCCGCATCGCCCCCCTGCAAGAGAGGAGGAGACCCTCTTGGGAGTTCGGTGGTCCGGCGGATATCATGAGGCTGCGCCCGGGCTTTAATTTTAACTTCACTGTGCTAGAACTGGATGCGATGCTCAAGGAGCTGTTCAAGCACGACTCCCAACATCCAGAGTGGTTCAGGCTGCCGGCGGGGGTCGTCCCGCTATGCAACAATTCTTCGCTCGACCGCATCCGCGCGATGATGCCGCTGTGCGACTCGCATGGTCTTGTCCCAACGTGGCAAGAGCCAGCAGACATCGTTGTGCAGCAGTTCTTTGACGGCCTGGTGGAGGTGGCGGTCCGCGCCGACGAGCAGAGGAGCCTCACCCGCAACACCACTAAGGAGGAGATGCAGCGCATCGCCAACAGGGCGGAAGAGGCGGCGGCAGCCGCTGCCGCGGGCGAGTTCGGGTTCATCGTGGAGGGGGCAGAGGCAGAAGAGGCGGCAAGCCTTGCCGAGCGAGAGTGGCTTGACGGCGAGGAAGAGCTTGCCGTTCCTGACGCCGAGTCGAGCGAGCCCGCCGAGGGTGCGAGCGGCCCGCCATCTCCAGGCCGCTTGTCGCAGGCGGAGCCCCCAGCGCAGCCCCCAGCTCCACCAAGAAGGCGTCTTCGCAAGGCTAGGGACGCAGCGGGGCGGCAAAGGAGTCAGCAATCATTACACCGCGCGACACGCTCCACCGCGACAAGCGATGTTGCCACGGGAGCGCCTCGCACCGCTGCGGCAACTGGAGCGGGGTCTTCCCGGGCCACCACCACTGCGCCCGCCAAGCGACCAAGGGATCCTACTCCTCCGCCTCGTCGCGCCAAGGGTGGGCCGGACTTCGACCTCTCCGTGCTCAGCTCCGACGAGGAAGAATACGAGTAAGAAACTTTGTAGTACTTGTAGTTCTTCAATTTTTGCTGTTTCTGTCTTGTATCTGATCTGCTCTACTCTGAACCTTGTTCCCTTTCAGGACCCTGGCCCAGAGAGCGGCGAAGAGAGCCAAGGTTTCGGTGGTTATCATCGAGGACGAGCCCACCGCTACGGCAGGGGGTGCGCCCGAGACCACCTTGCCGGACCCGGCAACTACTCCCCGAGGCAGCCCCCAGCGCAACCCCCAGCATAAGTATACGGCTTATTTCCCGCTGTTGGGCACGCATGGGTGTTCTTTTCTTTGCTGACATCCGACTGTTGGTTTGTTTGTGTAGGAGCAGAACAGCTTCACCAGGAGGGCTCGGAAACCGCCTCCGACGTGCCATCTGCTTCCACTACACCGCCAAGGGAGGATTCCCCGGCAAGGGAGCGTTCTCCGGCAAGGGAGAAATCTCCGACAAGGGAGGAGTCTCCGAAAAGGGGCAACACTAGCGACCCCCCGGTGGTGGTGCCCATGACCATGGATCCCAGTACAGGTAATCCCTTGCTTGAAACTTCCCTTGTGTTCTTCTTCTGATTTTTCTTTTTGGATATTTGCTTGACTGCTTCTCCTTCTCCGGTTGTCAGATCCACCTTCCACGGAGCCGATGGAAACCGAGGCGGACGGCGAGGAGAACGTGCGCGGCGATACTGATGATGCCGCGGCCATCGAAGAAGGAGCCGGCGCTGATGAGCCCGCCGGCGAAGAGGCCGCCAAGGCTGCCGCCGCAGAAGCTGGCGAGGGATCTGGCGATCGCACTGACGACCCTGAGGCCGCAGGAGCGCCATGCGCTACACCGACCGCCGATCCCTCTGCTGCTGCCGCAGCGCCAGGCTCTGAGGAGCCCCAGCCCGGCGCCTATCTGAAGGCCGGCGACGGTGTCTTCATCAAGCTCCCCTGGGCTTCAAGATCCAGGGCGCCGGTTGAAGGAGAAGCTTTTGACGGGGAGGTGCTTGCCTCCGCTGGGCTGACGCTGGTTGACGCGCCAAGCAGCAGTAGCGGCGAGTCTGAGGAGGAGCAGCTGCTCCGGAAGCTGGTGTCGCTCTACCGCGCCCGACAAGCCAAGGTGGAGTCCCGGGAAGCGCTTGTCGCTTAGGCGGGAGCAGACATTGGGAAGCGCGTGGAGGAGCTCCGGGGGCACAATCAGGAAGCTCTCCGGTCCATTGCAGAGGAGCGGGCGTAGCTCGTCGAGGCCGGAAGGCATTCATTCTTGAGAAGGCCGAAGCCGAAGAGCAACAGCGGCTTGCCGCCGAGGAGCTGTTTGCGCGGGAGGGTGAGCTGGCGCAGCAGAAAGTCAACCTTGTCAGCCACGAGGAGGAGCTTGCCGCACGCGAGCAAGCACTTGGCGGGGCTCTCAAGGAAGCAAAGGACACGGCCGCAGCTGCCGAGGCCGCCAAGAAGGAATTGGAGACAAAGGTAGCGCAGCTGGAGGCCGCTCTCAAGGCGAGCGGCGAGGAGCTTGCCGCGCTCAGGCGTGAGCGCGAGAAGGATGCCCTCGCCCATGGTGAGCTGCAGGGTCAACTCGTCGAGAAGGGCAAGGAGCTGAGCGCCGCCAAGGACTCCAACGTTGATCTTGAGCTGAAGCTGGCCACTTTGAGTCAGACGCTGGACGGCGCCAAGGAGCGGGAGGTGGCCTTAAAGGAGGAGATCAAGGGTAACGAAGCACTGCTGACGAGGGCCGCCGAAACCCAGAACACCTTCAAGGAGACGGTGGAGCTCTGGACGGAGGGCCTCATGAACATCGCTGCAGTCATTGACGGGGAGCTGGCGCAGCTGGGAGTGGAGGACCTTGGGTACTCCTCCGATGAGAACCTCCAACCCAGCGCCAAGCTCACCCTGTTCTTTAAAGGCGTGGCGACAGCCCTCTAGCAGCTCCGAGAGAAGATCCCAAAGCAGCTGGCCGACGAGTCACGCACGGTCTGCGCCAGAGTTCTGGAGAAGGTGTTGGTGAAAGTGGCCTTCCGCAATCCAGGCCTCAACTTCACCAACGTCCTCAAGAAGCTGCCGGAAGATGCTGATCTGGAAGCACTCAAAGCCCTTGTCGCACCCATTGTGGACAAGGTGAATGAGGTCAAGAGGGTCGATGGTGGCCGCGTAGATTAGGCGGCCCGTTTTCTCCTTTTCTTGCCGCTGCTAGTCATGTTACGATAACAACCCGTTAGAGCTGCGACAAGCTATCTTGTAATATAACTTTATTTTGGGTATTGACTGCTATGTTATTTCCTTTACTTGATTCCTTCCTTTGTATGTTTTTACCCTACGCTTTTAGGGAACTTGCCGGCGCAGGCACCCTTGCCGCGAGCGCTGAGTGCGGGACGTTAGCAGCCTGCTGGCGGTGCCGCTACCGACAAGAAATCTTGTCGGAACTAGTCGCAGCTCACTTAAGTTGTTGAGCGGACTCGAAACAAAGTAAGGGCGCAACTAGCTACGAGTTGGTTCCTCCGCGCACAGGTTTTTCATACAAAGTACGGTCGTTCGAGGAAGATAACTTAAAAATTTAAAAACTGATTGCTCAAACTTTGGCAACTTAGCTTTTCTGTCGTTTGCTTCCCGGCAAGGCGAAACTTTACTTGAACGACGCCTGGTCCACACCATTATCTTCTCCTTTCCCCCCGGCAAACTTGTGTGCGAGGGAACCTTTCCTTCTTTTAAGAAAGAGAAAGAAGAGAAAATAAAGATATGGAGCCTTACGGCTTGTTATTGCTTACCGAAGGCAGGTGCTGCACAAAGTGTCAGATGATACATGCAAAAAGGAAGAAAGCATGAAATTGACAAGATGTGCGGAGCACATGAGCTTTATTTATGCAGGGGGTCTGCGCCCGGCTTTGTACGAAGGATTACATGCAGCAGCGGCAAGACTTGTACAAAAGGTGGTTGCCGGAATAGGTTTCGGCAACCGCGCCCTATGGGTAAAACTTACAAAGATGTTCAATGTTCCAGGAGTTGCTCACCGGAATTCCATCTTCGATCTCAAGGCGGACAGCGCCAGGCCTAGTGACTCGTTTCACCCGGTAAGGGCCTTCCCACTTCGGCGTCAACTTGTTGGAATTCTTGGCGGACTGAACGCGCCGAAGAACAAGGTCGCCTTCCTCGAAACTTCTGGCACTAACTTTGCGGCTATGGTAGCGGCGCAAAGCTTGCTGATATCGAGCAGCTCGTACAGCGGCCTGAAGACGGTCTTCCTCAAGGAGCAGCGCGTCATCTTGTCGCAGCTGCTCTTGCTCAAGCTCATCATAAGCGAGCACTCGAGGTGACCCGTATACGAGTTCCGTGGGGAGAACTGCCTCTGCTCCATAGACTAGAGCAAAAGGTGTCTGGCCAGTGGCTCGATTTGGCGTCGTCCTGATCGACCAGAGAACCACCAGCAGCTCCTCGATCCAGTTCCTTCCGCACTTGCGCAGCCTGTCGAAAGTTCTGGTCTTGAGTCCTCGCAGCACTTCAGCATTTGCCCTCTCCGCTTGACCGTTGCTTCTCGGATGAGCAACAGAAGCGAAGCAGACCTTGGCGCCAAGATCTTGGACGTACTGCATGAAGGTGCGGCTCGTGAATTGCGTGCCGTTGTCGGTGATGATCCTGTTAGGGATCCCGAAACGACAAACAATCGACCTGAAGAACTTGACTGCTGACTGTGCTGTCACCTTCCTCACTGGTTCCACTTCCGACCACATTGTGAACTTGTCGATTGCAACGTACAAGTACTCAAAGCCCCCGATAGCTCGGGGGAAGGGGCCGAGGATGTCGAGCCCCCAGACCGAAAATGGCCAGGATAAAGGGATCGTCTGGAGAGCTTGAGCTGGCTGGTGTATCTGCTTGGAATGGAACTGACACGCTTCACACTTGGTTACTTGTGCAGTTGCATCCTGGAGGGCTGTCGGCCAAAAGAAACCTTGCCGGAACGCTTTGCCGGCAAGTGCTCTTGCGCCAATGTGGTGACCACATATGCCTCCATGTATCTCTGCCAACAGCTGTTGTCCATCTTCCCGGCGAATACGCTTCAATTTCACACCGTTGAGCCTTATTCTGTACAGTGTGTTGTCGACAAACTTGTACATACTTGACTGCCGGGCTACTCTTTCTGCTTCTTCTTGCTCTTCGGGAAGTTCTCCTGTCTGAAGGAAAACGGACAATCTGCTGTGCCCATGCTAGAGCCTGCGGCTCGACAACAAGGACTAAAGGCACATCTGCTGCTGCGGGAACATCCGCTTCTACGGAAAGGGCGGGCGGCCCTGCCGGAGCTTGATGTTCCCCGGCAAGCTTGCCGGAGCAAAACTTGTCGGGAGCGTCTCCTTCAACGGAACAAACCCTAGGGCTCGCCGGAGCAGACTGCTCCTCAGCACTCTTGGCGTTGATCTTGGGGACCTTCTTGGCGGCGGCTTCGAGGAGCTCTGCCGGAAAGTAGTCACCACAAATCATCTTTCTCTTCTTGCTCTGTCCAGTTGATGGTGTCACACATGGTTGAGTCAGCTTGAGCACAAAGATCCCTGGTTCCACAGGTAACTTTAGTGCGGCGCACTTTGACAGGCCATCAGCAATGTCGTTCTGAGCTCTTGGAACATGTTCCATCTGTAGGCCGTCAAAGTGCTCTTCTAGCTTTCTCACTTCCTCAATGTAAGCTTCCATCAACGGACTCTGATAATTCTTGTTCACTTGGCGGACGACAAGCTATGAGTCACCCCTGATAATGAGCTTCTTTATCCCAAGGTCTGCTGCGATCCTAAGACCGGCAAGCAAACCTTCATACTCTGCAGTATTGTTTGTTGCTTGCTCCTTGGGAAAGTGCATCTGGACTACGTACTTGAGGTGCTCTCCGGTGGGTGCGACAAGCAGCACGCCAGCACCGGCGCCTTGCAGCGAGAAGGCACCATCAAAGTACATCAACCACTCTTTATTGCCTCCTTGACGGGGATGCTCGTTTCTGGAATTTCTTCATCTGGTGTTGGCGTCCACTCTGCTATGAACTCTGCCAATGCTCTGCTTTGGATAGTTGAAGTGCTCTCAAACGTGAGGCCAAAGCTTGACAGTTCCAGTGCCCACTCGACGATCCTGCCTGTTGCTTCTGGATTCTGCAGTATCCTTTTCAGCGGAAAACGAGTGACAACTATGATCTCATGTGCCTGAAAGTAATGGCATAGCTTTCTCGAGGCCATGAGAAGGCTGAAAAGCAACTTCTGCACACCAGAGTACCTTGACCTAGCCCCCTGCAGAAGGGAGCTGACAAAGTAAACTGGGCACTGCACCATTTTCTTCTGCACTTCCTCGCGCACCTGCGCAGATCCATCCTTGTCGGGACCAGAGCTTGTCGGCGAAGCCCCCTGCTTGTCGCTGGATGCACTTGCCGTGGTTGCTGGCTCATCATCCGCCTCCCTCTCCGCCACTAACGCAGCACTAACCACTTGATTGGTTGCCGCTAGATACAGCAACAACTTCTCTTGTGGCTTAGGTGCGACAAGTATTGGAGTGGAGGACAGGTACCTCTTCAAGTTCTGCAGCGCAGCCTCCGCTTCCGGAGTCCATTTCATTGGACCTGCCTTTTTCAATATTTTGAAAAATGGCAGGGCGCGCTCAGCAGACCTAGAGATGAACCTGCTGAGGGCAGCCACACAATCGGTAAGCCTTCGTACATCCTTGAC
The DNA here is from genome assembly GCF_018294505.1 of Triticum aestivum. Classification (NCBI taxonomy): domain Eukaryota; kingdom Viridiplantae; phylum Streptophyta; class Magnoliopsida; order Poales; family Poaceae; genus Triticum; species Triticum aestivum. Next base: position 131,643,766 of record NC_057795.1, on the reverse strand, counting down.
GCGCTTTGGTGCTTCAATCTGCTCGATGGCCTTGATCTTGTCGGGATTGGCTTCAATTCCCCACTGAGACACGAAGAACCCGAGAAGCTTGCCGGAGGGGACTCCAAAAACGCACTTCTCGGGATTAAGCTTGAGGTTGATCTTGCGCAGATTTGCAAAGGTCTCGTCTAAATCTTGAATCAGAGTAGCCTTGTCCTTGCTCTTGACCACTATATCATCCATATAGGCTTCTACATTCCTGTGTATTTGCGGCTCAAAAGCGACATGGACTACCCTGGCAAATGTCGAACCAGCATTCTTTAACCCGAAGGGCATCCGTATGAAACAGTATGTGCCACATGGGGTGATGAATGCGGTTTTCTCCTCATCCTCTTCTGCCATGAAGATCTGATGGTATCCTGAGTATGCCTCAATGAATGAAAGCAAATCACATCTGGCTGTGGAGTCAACAATCTGGTCGATGTGCGGCAAGGGGAATGGGTCTTTGGGACAAGCTTTATTGACATCAGTAAAGTCGATACAAAGTCTCCATTTCCCGTTTTCCTTGCGCACGACTACAGGATTGGCCAACCACGTAGGATGGAGCACTCCTCTGACAAGGCCTGCTGCTCCCAGTTTCTTGATTTCTTCTGCGATGAATTCTTGGCGCTCCATTGCCTGTTTCCTGACTTTCTGCTTGACGGGCCGCGCATGAGGACAACTGGCGAGGTGGTGCTCAATTACTTTCCTGGGAACACCGGGGATGTCAGACGGTTGCCACGCAAACACGTCGACGTTCGCCCGCAGGAAAGCAACGAGCGCGCTTTCCTATTTAGGGTTGAGAGTGGCACTGATGGTGAAGGTACCACCAGTGCCGTCCTCCTTGGCGGACACCTTCTTGGTCTCTGGTGGAGCTGCCATCGTCTTCTTACACTTGCCGGTGGAGCTCGATGGTGCATCCTCGACGGTAGTGCAGCACTCCGAAGAGGTGCGCTTGCCGGAGTGGGCATCAGAGCTCTTGCCGGACTTGGTCTTCTTCTTCCCCCCGGGAGCTTCAGCAGCAAGTGACTTGCGATCTGTTGCGGCTGCTGCTTCCCGGTAGATCTTGTCGGCGCAGATAAGAGCATCCTTCTTGTCGCCAGGGACAGAGATGACACTTATCGGGCCTGGCATCTTGAGCATGTTGTATGCATAGTGAGAGGCTGCCATGAACTTGGCGAGCGCTGGACGGCCGAGTATCCCATTGTAGGGCAATGGAAAATCAGCAACGTCAAAAGTAACCCTCTCAGTTCTGAAGTTCAACTAGCTGCCAAATGTGACCGGCAACGTGATCTTTCCCTTCGGCTTGCTCCTTCCCGGGTTGATTCCTTGGAATGTTCCGGTCTCTTCGAGCTCGCTGTCAGGGATCTGGAGTTTCTAGAGTACCGCGGAGGAGATCAGGTTCAAGCCGGCCCTGCCGTCAACTAGCATCTTTGTGACCTTGAGGTTGCGGATAGTTGGTGAAACCAACATCGGCAAGCATCCGACCGCAGTTATGCGATCAGGGTGGTCCTCAATATCAAAGATGATAGGCATGCTGGACCATTTCAGAGGCTTGCGTGACTCTACGGATGGTTCTGCTGCATTAACTTCCCGCATCCACTGCTTGAGCTGGCGGTGTGAAGTATGCAGAGAAGCACCGCCGTCAACGCACAGGACCTCTGTGGCTTTCTGAAACTCCTGCTCATCGGCCTCGTCATCATCCATGTCTTCATCGTCATCGTCATCTTCGTCCTTGTCGTGGCCGCGGGGAGGTCTGTCTCCTTGCCGCTGCTTGGCCTTGCCGCGGCGTCCTCCCCGGCTGGGGCATTTCTTGCTGGCTCCTCCAGCACCTTCCTGGGCCTTCTCCTTGTCGCGTCACTCGTACTCAGCTTTCTGCTGCTCGACAAGCTGCTCGACTTTCTTGCAGCTCTGGAGATCATGGCCCTTGGTGCGGTGGATCTTGCAATACTGCTTGCCGGAGCCATCCTGCTTGTCGGCGGCTGCCACGGCCTGCTCGCCGGAGGTACCAGCTTTGGCTTTCTTGGCGCCACCTCCGTTGCCGGACTGCTCAACAACTAGCACGTCTTTGCCTTTCTTCTTTCTGTTGTTCCGCCGCCGGCCTTTCTTTGCCAGGGCAGCATCCTCACTGTCAGATCCTCCTGCTCCTGTATTCTCTCCGGGGAGTTTCCTCCCTTCTTCAGCACGTGCACACTTGTCGACCAGGGCATATAGCTCACTGACGTCTCTGATCTTGCACATCGCCATCTCTTCCCGCATCCTGCGGTTTCGCACGTTCTGATGAAACAAGCTGATGACCGCGGCAGGGTGGACGTCTGGGATGTTGTGCTGTACACGGCTGAATCTCTGAATATACTTGCGCAGGGGCTCTCCTTCCTTCTGGGCGAGCAGATGAAGGTCGCTCTCTTGGCCATGAGGCTTGTGGCCGCCTGTAAAGGCACCGACAAACTGATGGCATAGATCCGCCCAAGAGGAGATGGAGTTGTCCGGCAAGTGCATGAGCCAGGATCTGACATTAGGCTTGAGCACCAGCGGGAAGTAGTTGGCAAGGATCTTTTCATCTCGTCCCCCGGCAGCCTGCACCGCGATGGTGTAGATGCTGAGGAACTCCGACGGATGCGACTTGCCGTCGTACTTCTCTGGTACGTCTAGATTGAAATTCTTCTTGCTGGGCCACTAGACTCGCCGCAGCTCACGAGTGAACGCAGGGCAGCCTACCGCATACGGCAAGTCACCTGGTTCCCCTGGCGCATGCATGTCGACAGAGGGCCCAGCGCACTGGTCTGACTGACGCCGCGCTTCTCTTTGGCGCTCGATGCGAGTACGAGCGTCTTCTTGTTGTCGTTCGTGGAGAACTTGGCGCTGATCGCGACGAGCTCGTGGATCCGATGACGCGGGGGAGTTGCTGTCGAGGTAGACCCGACGAGTCGGCGATCTTGGCCTTCGGGGTGGAGAGTGCATGGTGGTTGCACCCCCATCGGTCTTGTCGCCATCGGTTCGCGTCCGGCAGTCTTGTTGCAGCAGCGAGATGCTTGGTTGCCGCGCAGTGTCGCCGTTGGCGAAGCCAATGAGACTCTGAATGGTGGCCCTCCATTCGTCGGTCTTGTCCGCCGTTGGAGGGTAATCCAGGAGCAGTTGAGCTCGCGCCTAAGCTTCCGCTGGAGTGGTGGGCGGCAGAGGCGAACGGTGCGAGGAGCGGGATATGCTCGGACTTCTAACTATGTTAGAAGGAGCAATATCCCGTCCAGGCGACCGTACCTCGCTTGGGCCAGCATGTTGGCGTGTATGCTGGTCTTGAGCTCCGCGAGATCCACCAGCTCGATCTTGTTCCAGCGAACGCATGGTACTGCGAATACCATGGCGTTGTTGGTCCCGCGCCTCCTGAGATGGGCGCGGTGCGTGTACGGACGCCGAGGTCTGCGCGGCCTTGTCCTTGGACTTGGCAGCACTGTGAGCACCCTCGTCGGCGCCCGTTCTTCCACCAGCGTCTACCCCACCGCCCGCTTGCTCCGGTGGTGGTGGGATCAACGCGGACGGAACAGCTGCCTCCGAAGCCTTCTTCTTCGGTGGCATGTCGATGAAGATGATGAAGATCTAGCTCGTGTGCACGCCGGATCAGGTTCACACAATCTCAACGCCCCCTACCTGGCGCGCCAAAGATGTCGGGGAAACTGATCCATGAACACCTATGGGACCGGCGGACCGAGCCCCTTTCGGTTCGGCGGGGGGCGGAGGTCGCACGAAGAGCAGATCGAGGTGAAGCACACGAGCAGTTTACCCAGCTTCGGAGCTCTCCGGAGAGATAATACTCTTACTGCTGCATCTATGTGTATATTGAGTTCCTGCTCAAGAGCGATCAGTGCTACGAAACCGAACGTGAGAGTGTTCCTAGCTTCGAATGGCTCGAACCCCCTCTACGTTGCGCATGGGCCTCCTTTTATATGCTCAAGGGGTCACCGACAGGTGGCAACGCAGACAAAGGGCAAAAACGGAAAAGGAGATGCGGTAGGTACAACTACCTATACTGTAGATATAGTGTATCACACCTAACTCTGACGGTAGGGGACAAAGGCATTAAATGCCCGTCTGTGTCGCCCAAACAGTGATGAAAGAGACCATCAGGGACGCCACCGATCGCCACGATGGCCTTCTTGTCAGCGCCGCTTGCCACCGTGCTCCCCTGGCTGCACAGCCTCTCGCCACGCGCGCCTGGAAGGGCCCCAGGGCGACACATGGGTGGATGTGCTGGAGCGTGGGTGCGGAGTGGCCGCTTGTCGCGGCAAGCGCCTTGCCGCGGTCGTTGTCTTGTCGGGCCCGGGAGCTTGTCGTTCACCGAGCCTTGCCAGGACGCATGGCGCGTCGCGGCAAGCTTTCTTGAGACGCCTTGGCTGGCCTTCCCGGCAAGCTCCTCTTGCCGGGGCCTTGTCTTCTTGGCTTGAATACTTTGTTCTTGAATGGCTTCCCGGCAAGCTCCTCTTGCCGGGGTCTTGTCTCCTAAGGAGCCACGGAGGGTCTTGGCGGTCGCCTGGCACGCCTTGCCGTGGGGTGCTGCGACTGCCCGTGCACGAGTTCGGGATACTAGGGTACCCCTACTCTAGTACACCGACAACCACTATGTCGACTGTGCAAGTCAAGGTGCGCCAGCAGCCTTGCAACTGGCAAGCTATTCGGCATCTACTTCAAGCCGACTTTTCGTCATGCGACGGTAAGAAATTGGATGAAATGTAATAACTATTTTATTTTTAGTGTTGGCATTACTGCATTGTGTCATTTCGCTTATTTCACATAGATTGTCCCATGCAATGTGAGGTTGAAATTCAATAAGCTAACACGAGACACTGTTACATTTGAGGCTCCTAGGGGGCTGTACACTATGGAGGTTGAGAAAGGACGCAATATGTCGCAGATTGGAGGAGATGGATGGGCCCATTTCGTCGCCCGCATGCGTCTTACCGGTGGTGATTTGATCAGCTTCTCCTTCAGAGCAGAAAGACCCAAGCTGGCTGTCATTTATCTCAACCTGGTGGAAGATGATGAAGATGACGAAGATGATGAAGATGATGAAGATGATAAAGATAATGAGGACCCACTCGATGAAGATGATGAGGACCCATGTGCTGACTTTGTCGTGGTGCCATTCGTGACCCGCCTGACAAATGCCATGGTTGATCGACATGATATGGTATGTTATACTTACAAATGCAAATTATCCGATGAAATATTTAGTGTACAGTCCAATGTATGGTATGTTGTGTGGAATCTAGTCGATGATATGTTTTAGTGTAGAGTTCGATCACATGATTATTAGTTTAGAATCTAAGGAACTATTAATAGTGTAGATAATCCATATGTACTTATTTGCGAGGCTATTTATTAATTGATATGTTTTTCTTATTCAGAAATTGGCAAAGAGCATATCTGTGAGTTATGGTATCGAGCCTGATGAAGAAGGCTCATCTGGACTATGCCTTACTGCAATGGGCTCCGTCACAACCTGTACTAACCGCGTGGACATGGACGGTCGCACACACTAAACTCGGTTGGGTGGAAGAAATTCCTCAATGGCAAGAATCTTCGTGTTGGACATGCCATCCTAATTACTATCAGGAACACCAACCGCCCAGGCTTGAGGATGATGGTTGTCTTTGATATCATCTAGAACTACATATGTGTGTGTGGCTATATCATCTAGAACTACATATGATGATCGTCGTCGATATCATCTAGAACTACATATGATGATCGTCGTCAATATCATCTAGAACTACATATGATGATCGCCGTCGATATGACCTTGTACTGCTTGAGGATGCATGTCGACTATGCATGAAATTGATATCTAGTACTCCCTGGGTTCCAAATTACTCGTCGTGGTTTGAACTAAAACCACGACGAGTAATTTGGAACGAAGGGAGTGCTACCCAGTACTTATAACAGTTTACGAATTTGATATCTAGTAGCAGTACCTAGTATCTAGTATCTGAAAGGGAAAGGGGTACATGGGAAAATGATGAAAGATATAGCAGCAGCGAGGGACTGCGAAATCGCTACAGCTAACTAATAGTAGCGCGTTCGGCAAAAGCGCTACTTATATCGTCAACAGTAGTAGCGCGCGCGGGTATGGACCATGCTACTACTATAAGTTAGCTGTAGCGCCTTATTAGTAGCGCGGCCACCCGCGCTGCTGCTAGCCTCAAAATCCGTGCTACTACTAGGTTTTTCCCTAGTAGTGCTATCTTATCCCCCCACATGGTCGACCCTCTCTCTCTCTCTCACTCTCCCTCTCAGTCATTCTTGCCCGCGCCGACCCCTCATTTGTGGCCGCCACCGCCACCGTCCATCCGCCACTGAGGTACTCCCTCATTCCATCTCTCCTCCTCCCACCGCCCCCTCCTCCCTCCTCC
>NC_057795.1:131632845-131636868 GCF_018294505.1 Triticum aestivum | reverse complement strand
TGTCTCTGTTCTTGCAAATCGTAGGTAATTTAAATGTAGATTTTAGAATGCATACATCGTAGACTGTAGGTTTTTTAATAGAATATTTTTTTGACTATTTTAGGTGTTTTGAATAAAATTGAAGTAAGAAAAATTAGGGTAGAACTAGGGTAGTAGAATTTTTAGCAAGTGTTTAATAGAAATAGTTATTTAGTAAGTGATTAATATAACTAGTTTATTTATATTAAGAGATTAATATAACTAGTTTATTTAGTAAGTGCTTAATAAAACTAGTTTATTTATAGTAAGTGCTTAATAGAACTAGTTTATTTAGTAAGTAGTTAATAAAACTAGTTTATTTATTAAGTAGTTAATAAAACTAGTTTATTTAGTGTTAGAATTATATATAAGATATTTTCAAATGTTTTGGTTCATATTTTCAACCATTGAAATGCAATGACCATCGATAAGTGGCCTATGTTTTTTCGGAGTGTTGATTAATTTCCATTCCGGCAAATTTCAGGCGCTCGATATGTCCTTTTTTATCAAAGGTCATGCCGGATTTTTTGGGTTTTGCCATCAAGTTATAATCTTTGAATTTTGAACACAGGAGATGTCTGATGACGATGGGATCCCGGAGTGCGGGTACTGCTACGATGACCGGGGTGTGTGCGACAGGTTTCCTCACATGCAAAATGATAGGTTTTTCACCATGAAGCTGGAAGAGACCATAGATGTTTGTACGGTACACAAAGACAAGCATTTCATCATAATTAATATCATCACTTGTGCTTCTTTTGTTCAACGTGTAATTTTGGAATTTTTTTCAATTCGATTAGTACATCCTGTGCCATGCTAGACCGTATATATTGGAGAAGCTTGGTTTTGGTTTAGATGACTTTGAGAATGTGGAGACGAGGAGGGCTCACTTAAGAACTAAACATGGTTATGAGTTTCTAGTTAAGTTGTACAATGCGGTCGATCGCTCCCATTTCGGTTGCTCTAATTGGGAAGCTCTCTGCAAGACATAGGGATTTGAGGAGGGAATGCGAATAAGATTTGATATTCGTCCCGAAGATTATTATGATGATGATGATAATATCGACATTTGTGTGGATGTAGATATGCCTCCAGTTTTGCCTAGATGTGAGTTTGTCAAACTAATTTGTTAAGTTCAGTAATTTATGTTGTTAATTTAAAAATATTTGGTGTTTGCCCTTACTAAACTTATTTATTTATAATTGTCAGCTTATTTCTTATCTTCAAGAAATACTCGAAAGGTAGTAGACAACACATACTATAGCTACGACTCCAAGCTTAATTGTGAGGAGAAAGGTTATCTTGTCTCATTCATAGAAGATGTTGAGGCCTTCAAAACCAGTCACTCTATCAGCCCAAATTATACTAAATACGTGCCACTAGTCCATAAATTGCTTGATGGTAACTTTTCCCAAAAACTTGGTAAGATTTTGTTAATGATGGTTACTTCATTGCATACATTATTCTTAAGTAAACTACATTGCTAACCTATGTGTTACTATTACGTTTTTGAACAGAGGATCCCGAAGCAGGTTGTGCCTGACATGGTATTTACCAAAGGTGATATGTATATGGTTAGCTTACGACCAACTGCTCCGAAGGCTTACCATACTTCATACTCGATTTCTTCAAATGATGGAAGACTCAAAATCAAAGAATGAAGCAAAGTGATGAATGCGCACACGCAAATAATTGGAGACAAAATGAATGTGCGCAAGCCACAAGTTGGAGATAGGTTTATGTCCATTCTCCATTATGGTGAAGGACAAGTTTATCTGTTTTATGGTATTTTAGCTAGGAGAGAGGAGTAGGTCCTAAGTATTAAGAACAATTAGTTAGTGTTGATTATATATGAATACAATGTCTTACACTTGATGGTGTTGCTGAGTAGGAGTAGTGATTATGAGTATTATGATGATGATGAGGATGAGTTGTTATTATAACTAGTGACCAAGTTGTTATATGATGTCTTATAGAATGATGATTATGAGGAGTTATATGACAATGATATATTATGATGATAAATTGTTAGTGATATGATGATGATAATAAGTTATTATGTCATTGGGTGAAAGAACCGCAGATTAGTTTCAAATGGATGGATCCAAAGTGACCATTGGTTACTTTGGATCCATGCACTTGAAACTAATCCAAGGTTCTTTCACCTAGTGATTTAATAACTCATTATAATGTAAAGACAATTTCTAAATTGCTACTGTATGAAAAATTGTATAAAGGTGTATGAATACGACCTAAATTCAAAAGAAATAGAATACGGAATAATAGTAGTAGTGGTTGTTTTCGAAAGCGCAACTAGTAATTAGAAGTAGCGATTGATTTGGAAAGTGCTACTACTAAGTAGATATATCAGTAGCGAGTGCCAGTAGGCGCTACTTCTATGCTTTAGCTGTAGCGCCGTATCTGTAGCGCGCTTACCCGCACTACTGATAGGCCAAAAACCAGTGCTACTGCTAGGCTTTTCCCTAGCAGTGTAGAGTTTGATAGGAGATGGTGCTGGTGAAGATGTTGATGGAGATTGACCCCCTCTCAATGAGAGGATCGATGGTGATGACGATGTCACTGATTTCCCCCTCCTGAAGGGATGTTTCCTCTGCAGAACAGTTCTGCAGGATCCCTAGATTGGTTCCGCCAAGGTTCTGCCTCAAGACGGCGGCGCTTCGTCCCGAAAACTTCCTTATGATTTTTTCTAGGGCAAAAGACACCATATAGCAGAAGATGGGCATCGGGGGCCTGCTTGGTGGCCCACGAGGCAGGGGGTGCGCCCAGGGGGTAGGGCGCGCCCTCCACCCTTGTGGCTGCTGGGTGGCCCCCCTCTAGTGCTTTCTTCACCCAATATTTTGAATATATTCCAAAACTGATTTTCGTGGATTTTCAGGAATTTTGGAGTTGTGCAGAATATGTCTCTAATATTTGCTCCTTTTCCAGCCCAGAATTCCAGCTGCCGGCATTGTCCCTCTTCGTGTAAACCTTGTAAAATAAGAGAGAAAAGCCATAAGTATTGTGACATAATGTGTAGTAACAGCCCATAATGCAATAAATATTTATATAAAAGCATGATGCATAATGGACGTATCACCTAGTAGCAAATTCCGTCCATCACCTGCATCCTCAAGATACCACGTTGGCGATGTTCTAGTTTGTTGGGGATGTCAACTCTGCCAAGGATGCACTCGAGCCTGGCCACCACATCATCGGAATCAAGGTTGACACGACCGACACCGGCAATGCTGAAGCTATAGGCTGGCTGTGTCTTGACTGAATCGCAGAGTTCCTCTGCCCATTCCTTGCGGTGCATCAGGGTCTTGATGAGCATTGGTGACAGAGGCTCTTTGGGTGGGTCGTGGATCATGCCGTAGAGCAGCTCTTGATATTTTGCACGGTGGATGGCAAACTGCTCATCACACTTCCTCTACAATATGTCGATTGTGCGCCCAAGCACTATCACGCCGATATCGCTGCCGATGGGCCATGGTGCCTGCACCGGCCGATGAATATCTTGCTCCCCGACATGCTCCGCCCTGTTCTCCTTGCCGAAGATGTCACTACAAAAAAAAGACACATCCGTGACATTTTGGGCCAAACGAATTTTTTTCTGACATACATATGACACTTCTATGAAGATAATTGTCACAAAACCTGGTATCATCATAGATGTGGTGGGCTCCTACTTCTATGACAAAATTTCATGATAGAAAATGGGCTTTTCATCTTGGGCGGGCCAGAGACGCAGCTGCATGACATTCTTTGGGCCGTCCATGACGGAAAAAACTATGGTAGAAGCGAGGGCGAGGAAAATTTCGGGGAGTTCCCGGTTATGGTGGGAGGTCGGGGGCCGAGCGATGTGCGTTTCTCTTGTACACGTGCGTGCTGTGTGCGAGGCGTTGGCTATAACTGAACCCGAGCGAGGCGTTGGGCTCTAACTGAACCCGAGCCATTGCACTGCAGGCTATGCGTTACTGAACCCGAGCGATTGATCGATGGCTG
>NC_057795.1:131624367-131632634 GCF_018294505.1 Triticum aestivum | reverse complement strand
ATGAACAGTGAGCGATGGCGTTGCCTATGGATGAACAGGACCCCGTGGTGTGGTGGAGGGCTAGATGAATAGTAACGGTGGAGCGGTGCCCGTGGAGGGGTGGTTGAACAGGACCCCGTGGTGTGGAGGGCTGGATGAACAGTAGATGGTGGAGGGGTGCCCGTGGAGGGGTGGTTGAACAGTAGCCAGTGGAGTAGTGCGCGGTGGAGGCTGGATGAACAGGAGCCGGTGGAGGCTGGTGGAGGTCGACGGTGGAGATGAACAGTATCCCGTGGAGTCCCGTTTTGCGGTATGCCACACCCCTCCCGATGAACAGGACCCCCGTTTCGACCGTAGCGCTCCAACACTAGTCCGCTTCATCCATTTTGCGGTACGCCACACACCGCCCGATCAACAGGACCCTGTTTCGACCGTAGGAGGTCCGTTTCGTCCGTTTTGTCGTACGCCACACCCCTCCTGATCAACAGGATCCCCGTTTCGGCCGTAGGAGGTCTGTTTCCTCTATTTTGCGGTACGCCACACCCCTCCCGATCAACATGACCCCCGTCTCGACTGTAGGAGGTCCGTTTCCTCCGTTTTGCGGTACGCCACACCCCTCCCGATCAACAACACCCTGTTCTGAATGTAGGAGGCCCATTTCCTCTGTTCTGCGGTACGCCAGGCCTCGTTTCCATTGCCTATTCCGTTCAAGCCCTCCCGATGAACACGACCACGCATTCCATTCCGACCTAGCCGGTTGGCTCCCCATGAACACGACGACGACGCTGTTTCTCCGTTCCGACCCAGCCATGTACATATGCGCGACTAGGCGTTCGAGACCCTGCCCGTATGTATGTACATGGCCGTATTTTCTTTCTTGCACCCTGGCCGGTATACGTACGTGTACATGATACGTGCGCGCCTCTACTACGACATGTGCGCGCCTCTACATTGACCAGTATGTACGTACACGTTCACGACCAGAATGACAACGCTACATACACTTCGACCAGGTGGGTCCCGACTGCCAGGCACTTCCTTGCCTGCGAAGACGTAGCTAGTGGGTTCTAGCAGTCAGGGGGGCAAATCATTTTTTTGCCCGGACGCACTTCCTTGCGTGCGAAGATGTAGCTGGTGCATCCCAGCAGTCAGGGGGAAACGTTTTTTTCGAAAAATACGGTGAACCGTCCGATGGGTCCCTGCTGCCAGGTGGAGGAATAATTATTTTGCACGTAATAAGGAGGCCCTTCCTTGCTGCGGCCGTGGACCCAGCTGTCAGCCTCTCCACGTACAGTCCACGTCCGATGGAAGCCGTTCCTTGACCACGTTGACCACGCCGCGCTGAGAGCACCAGGGCAGTGGACGACGACGAGGCCTAGGAAGGGGACGACGCGGAGCCAGGGAAGACGCGGCAGTGGATGCCCATGCGTAGAGGAGTACGGGGGTTCACTGGTTCGCTACGGTGTGAGGCTGCGGTCACCCAGAATAACACGGGGTGTGGGTGAGTAGAGGGATGGCCTAGCCAACGGTGGGAGTAGTAGGGGCGGTGAGGCCTCCGCCGCATCACAGTCGGCCACGGGAGGCAGGAGCACGAGGCACGACCGACGCTGGTTTGGGCAGCTGGAGCAAGAAGACCAGAGGTTGAAGAAGCACTACGGCCGTTGGATGGACATCGTACGGTCACTTGAGCTAGAATCGTGCATATTGACTAAGTTGACAAAGCCCTCCGTCCCCGTCAACTTAGTAGGCCCACAAGTCAGCCTGCCACTATACTGGGTCCCAACTAACAGGGGGAGTATTCATTTTTGGTGCGTAATAAGGAGGCACTTCCTTGCGTGCGAAGATATAGCTGGTGGGTCTGAGCTGTCACCGGTGGTAACGTTTTCTTCGCGACATATAGAGGCCCTTTCGGTGGGTCCCCGATGTCAGGTGGAGGAATCATTATTTTGCGCGTAAGAAGGAGGCATTTCCTTGCGTGCGGCCGTGGACCCAGCTGTCAGCCTCTCCACGTACAGTCCACTTCAGATGCATGTCGGTTGTTGACCATGTTGACCAGGCCGCGCCGAGAGCACCAGGGCAGTGGACGATGGAGAGGCCTTAGGAAGGGAACGACACGGAGGCAGGGAAGACTCGGCAGTTGTTTCCCACGCGGAGGGGAGTATGACTGTACGAGGGTTTACTGGTTCATCTGCCCTCGCCGGAGAATAACAGCAGGTGTGGGTGAGTAGAGGGATGGCTAGGCTAGCTATGGCAGTACGGTGGGGCGGTGAGGCCTGCGCGGCAACACAGCCGGCCGCGGGGAGGAGGGAGAAGGCAGTCCCGCCGGCGCTTGTTTGAGCGGCTGGAGCAGGAAGAGCAGAGATTGAAGAAGCACGACGACAGTTGGATGGACCCAGCTGTCAGCCTCTCCACATACAGTACACTTCCGATGGAAGTCGGTCATTGACCACATTGACCACGCCGCGCTGAGAGCACCACGGCGGTGGACGACGGCGAGGCCTAGGAAGGGGACGACGCGGAGCCGGGGAAGACGCGGTAGTGGATTCCCATGCGGAGAGGAGTACGAGGGTTCACTGGTTCGGCTGCGGTGTGAGGCTGCCGTCACCGCAGAATAACAGGGGGAGTGCGTGAGTGGAGGGATGGCCTAGCCAGCGGTGCGAGTAGTATGGGGACGGTGAGGCCTCCGCGGCAGCACAGCCGGCCTCGAGAGGCAGGAGCATGCAGCACGACCGGCGCTGCTTTGGGCGGCTGGGGAAAGAAGACCAGAGGTTGAAGAAGCACTACGGCCATTGGATGGACATCGTTGACCATGCCGCGCCGAGAGCACCAGGGTGGTGTACGATGGCGAGGCCTACAAAGGGAACAACACAGAGCCGGGGAAGACACGACAGTGGCTGCCCACGCGGTGGAGAGTACGAGGTTTGACTGGTTTGGCTGCCGTCGCCGGAAAATAACAGGAGGTGTGGGTGAATAGAGGGATAGACAGGCCAGGGATGCGAGTATGATGGGGCTGTGAGGCCTGCCCGGCAGCACTGCTGGCCACGGGAGGCGGGAGCAGGCGGTTCCGATGCACTGGTTTGGGCGGCTGGGGCAGGAAGATCAGAGACTGAAAAAGCACGATTGCTTGTTAGATTGACATCTAACGGTCTGACGCTGGTAGAGTCGATTGTTGACTAAGTTTCTTTTTTGAGAAACCTTGTGTATGCATGAACTTAGTAGGCCCACAAGTCAGCCTCTAAATTTGTGGTAGACAATATAAAGCCCATTTGCTATTTTTTATAATTTTCAGCCCATTTGCTAATTCTTAAGTAATTTATTACAGCCCATTTTCTGCCCAGGACCACGGTCAAAAAGTTCAACCTTATTTTGCATATTTCATTGGAGTCCGAACTGTTGTAATCCCGAAATGATAAACATTTTTTAAGAACTTATTGATTTGCCAAAAAAAATCGTTTTGTTCTTGTAAGCAAATAAGACGTGGGACAATTGAGTTGGTTTAAGGGAAAACTAGTGGTAAAAAAATTAGTGCCGGGTGGGAAAAAACAACAAAAATAAGGATGTAAATATGAAAAGGTAATTTTATGTGTTTTCAATATAATGATACGTGTATGTGAACTAGTAAAACTATAGGTAGAGATTAGAAAACGGATGTAGGACATGCGTTTCAGGAGGATAATAGAGCTGGGTTGTGTGTTTCATTCAGTAAAAAAACTGCCTGCAGATGTTGTAAGACAAAATATAACTAACACTGGCGGGACAGAGGCCAGTAGATACCTGCTGGATCTTTGTGCCCCGTTGTCGTCATGTGTTGGGCCTGTTAAAAACAAAACCAACCCTGGGCAGTCTACAGCCCAGTTGAAACTTGCTCGACCTAAAAAAACAATATACGTGCTCAATAAACGAGAGAATTTTGCAAGTACAGACTGATAACTGGGATGCAGCATGGAGATTGTTTTTTTATTATGATAATAAGTGCATGCACTTGTTTCGAAAAAATTGGAGAACTGGGAATTCGAACGGCGGGTGCTTATGCTACCCATCAAATAAAAATTAGGTGCCTGAGAATTCGTTTCGAAACAAACGGTTCAACTTTATATCCACGTCAACCCTCGGCATCGTGGTTGGAAGCAAATGCAAGTTCATACCAAAAGTTCGTTAACAACAATACCAACTTGCAGATGACAAGGTAGTACAACTACCAATACGAAACTAACTTATAATCTTTTTACTCCTGGCCCTAGTGTTCGTCTAGTAGAAAATCTTCCAGAGGACTAGCTCCCGCTCCTTCTCTTGCTCCAGGTCCCCGATGTGGTACTGGTGCATCACCCAGTTGGTCCTCTGCTGGTCAAAGTTCTTGTTGGTGTGCAGCACCAGAACCTTTTTTGCTGCCCGTATGCCGGCCGTTGACCATCATCGACAAGGTATTGCCGGTCTTGTGCCACATCGCATGCATGCCACACTCCGACTGTATCTTGCGACGCGTCCACGTGCCCCTTTTGAACGCCCTGGAATTGCACTGGAAGAAATGCTTCCTTAGGCCACTCAGTGTGATACTTGCAGTATTGTGGAATACATGTTTTAGTGTACCTAGTTGGCATTTTCATAACATCTTTGGCGTGTTGCAGTCACTTGTTTCACTTTTTATTAACTGTCAAATTGTAATTGCTTCACCAGCTCTGCGTCTAAAGAGAAAAATAGAGCTATAAACAAAGGAATATGTTTGTGCAAGTAGACGGCCGATCGGTGTCTTACCTAGAAGTTTCTCAGGTTGGATGTAGCATATGTCGTTCTTGCTATCGACGGTTGGTATGAACAAATCGATGAGAGACTGAAATCTCATGCTGTCAGTACTCACTTTGGCCTCAAGGTGCTCAATCATCTCCTGATCCGTGGGATCAAAGTTGATGCCAGCCGGCAGCACCAGCCAATCCTTCTTCGACTTGCATCGGTAATTCCAGTTATATGGTACTCAATGTATGATCAATCGACTGTTTTAAGTGAATGATGAAAGATTTCGACAGATAAGTGGTACTCCAAATCTAAAGTCCAAAATACCCGAACACACCGCCGGGATTCTTGTGTCACCTCACGCGTAGCATGTTGTCACATCAATTCAATGTGTGGACATGATGAATAATTTGACCGACGTATACTAGTACTGCTACTGTAGTACTTACTAGTCGTATTTAGTGTCACAATTTATACATAGGTTTAACTAACAAGTATGCACTTGAAGCGTAACTGATATATATATATATATATATATATATATATATATATATATAGATATATATATATATATATAGACGGTCTATTCTGCTAATATTAGCAGAATAACTATTCTGCACACCACTTCGGCACTTCACGCTCAACAGAAGCGCACTGCATCATTTTGACGACGAGCACTGCAATAGAGACTAGTGAACTTCTCGTCGGAAAAAACTGCATGCGTTATTTTTTCGGCACTGTTTTCGCTCTAATTTTTAACCTTTATCGAAATGAGGCGTGTAATATACCGTTGAAAAGATATGGATTAGGCGCAACTTCAGCATGTTGAACACTTTTCGAGATTCCACACGGTTTAAGAGCAGTTTTGAAAATGGTGCGGTAGATGACGAGTGGCAGCGAGCGTTTTTTTCTAAACCGCTTGTCAGAATGAAGCAAATGATACGCCGTTGGATAGATATCATTGAGGCACATCTTTTACACACACACACACACATATATATATATATATATATATATATATATATATATATATATATATCTTTCTCTAATTCATTACGGTTTAAGAGCAGTTTCAAATTTACTAAATCGCGGAACTCTGTTTTTCAATTTTTTTGAAACTTTCGGTACTGTTTTCGCGCTAGTTTTTGTACCGTTTGTCGAAACGAGGCATGCGATACGCCGTTGGAAAGCTATGGACAAGGCGCAACTTTCGTATGTAGAACTTGTTTTCAGATTCCTTGCGGTTTTTAGTTAATTTTGAAAATCGTGCGGCGGACGATGAGTGGCAGCGGCCATTTTTCACGAAATTTTTGCGAACCGCTGGTCGGAATGATTCAAACGATACGCCGTTGGAAAGATATCGATGATACGCAACTCTTTCATGTGAGAACACTCTCTCTAATTCTTTACGGTTTAAGAGGAATTTCGAATTTACCGAAATGCGGACACTCTGTTTTTTGCGACACTCAAAGCGACGTGGGGACTTCATCCGACTGAAAACAACACTTCATCGGACGAAAAACAGCACTGCATCAGGCGGGTAAGAGAACTGCATGATTTCTTTTTTGTTTAGACGTAAATTTTTGAAGACGAGGAAGAAAACCGCACTGCTTTTAGACTGAAAACCGCACTGCATCAGACGGCCTAGCGGACTGCATGGTTTCTTTTTTGTGGGACGTAAATTTTTGAAGACGAGGAAGAAAACCGCACTTCTTTTAGACTGAAAAACCGCACTGCATCAGACGGTAAAGTGAACCCCATAACTTTTCTTCCCTTTTTTTTAACTTTTTTTGTTTTATGGGAACCACATGGTCAAAGTTTGTGAACCGTCTGGCCGATACTAGAGAGCTGCATTTTTTTGGTGAAAGTGAATCATAGGGAAGAAACTAGCGGACTACATGTAAAAAGAAACAAACTTCTGTGATGATTTTTTATTATTTTTATAAAGGGAATGTTTTTACAAGGGAAACCACAGGAGTGCACTGCAAACATACATAATGCACTGCAAGCATACAGAAAACAAGTGAAAACAGCCACATGCAACAATACAAATTGTTTTCTAAAAAATTACAATGACCTGGGTGTACTACATACATACCCACACCGCATTGCAAATATATACAAAAGGAACTACATGCACATGATGCTTCCTTTTTTCTCGCATATGCAAAAATGAACTAACATATAGTACAAGTGAACCGCATCTGCACGAGTGTGACACGAGAGTGCCAGCCAGCCATCAAGATGAGCACGCATAGGCTTTGGCCGTTGGGGTGCACGGCCACTTCAAAACAAGCACGAGGGGTCCGAGGTGCACTGCACTGCATGCCAGACCCGTGAGCACTGCATGCCAGCACCACGCGCACTGCAAGCCTGCACCGCTCACACTGCACCGAAGACCCAAGCGAAACTGCATTTTTTTGTGCCCAAGCGAAATCTGAAAATGCCAAAAATTCCTTGAACTTCGTCAGCGCATCAACCGCACCGCATCAGCCCCCGATCCCGTGAGATGCAGAGGTGAACCGTTGGTCTCATCGGCGACGGGACGTCCGCCCTGTGCAGCACCACCCGCGCCATCTGGCGGCGGTGCAGCATGGCCGGCGACCCTGCTGGAAGGGTCCCTGGATCTGTTTGCTAGGGCTCGCCGCTGCGGAGAGTGGCCGAGCAGCAACTTAGAGCGAGCAGTTTTTCAGACCCTAGGAGATTCAGACTATAGGAGATGTTGGGGACGCACCAACGAACTGCATTGGACAGCTAACCCCGCTGTACTGGAGCGTCGAATGAACATGCCGAACCGCACATCTTAATCTCAATAGACTCAAAACTTGCAAATCTTCTTCAAACAAAAAAACAAAGTGCATCTGACCCACCCCAATGCCCGCTCGTGGACCTCGTCATGCGTATGCGAACTGCAGCGACAAGCTAGCTCCCCGAGCACTGCACATAGAGAAGAACAGAGCTGCACAATTCCCAGAATAGAGCTGCAAAAACCGATAGAAAAGAGCTGCAACAAGTATTTCAGGGGCTGGCCATGGAGATCGAGTTGTGTTCTCATCAACGCCGACAGAGGCATGTTGTGCCGGAGTGCCCTGTGTTCGCCGGAGGAGCACCACGGCTGGTGATGGGCGGATCCATTCCAGGAGCACGGACGAGCTGCACCAGCGGGAGGGCCGTCGCGGCCTGGATCTGGCATCTCCTCTCCTCCACACATGGTGCCCCCTCCCCTGACATGCAGCTAGATGGGATCCGGGCCGAATCCGGACGGGGTGGAGCGGGGCAGGCGACGGTAGGTGGTGGGCAGCGCAAGGAGCACCCGTGCCGCGAGGTAGGCGGATCCGGTCGCCGGCAGCCGCGCCCGGCACTTGGGAGGAGGGAGGTGGCTGGCTCAGGAGGTCGCAGCCGGGGTAGGTAGATGGACGGGGTTGGGAGGAGGGAGGTGGAGGAGGATCCCGCCGGATCCGGTGGCCACAGGGCGATGGTGGGAGGAGGGACCGCCGGATCCGGTGGCTGGACGTGCAGAGCAGGAGGATGGCTGGATGGGAGGCGGCGGTGTGGGGAGA
>NC_057795.1:131577348-131623916 GCF_018294505.1 Triticum aestivum | reverse complement strand
GCGGGGAAGAAGGTGGGGGGCGCCGCGCAGGGGGTGATGGCCGGGGCGATGGCTTGCTGGGAGGCAACGGTGAGGGGAGAAGGTGGGGTGGGGTGCATGTGGGTGGAGGTGGGTTGGGTGGGCTGTTTGTTTTTGTTTGTTCAGGGAGGGGCTTTTGGGTGGGCGTCGGTGTGCAGAATACGCACTTTTGAGGTGCAGAATAAGGTCTTAAGGGTGTTATCATAATAGACCCACCCTATATATATATATATATATATATATATATATAGCTTCTGCACAGCATCTCCATCATCATTATCAGTACATCCCAGAGGATGCACTTGATCCCAGGAAGGTATCTGTCCTTCAAACCAGAGGAGTGCTTCAAACTAACAACAGTACATAATATCCAACAAAAGAGGGTCGTGCTACATCAACAGAATACATGGCTCAGTCTAGATATCAGCACGAACTAAGTTATCCATATTTGCTGTTGGCATGAACCACATCGCCGCATGTCGGGTTTGCAAAAGCCATCCATCGCATGGAAGCTTGATGCCTTTCACACACTGAAGATTATCTGGCAACAAGCTGTGTCGACGAATCTCTGGATATGGTGATTCATGAAACCCATGGTATGATGTGTAAACACAGCCCCCCTCACGAATGAAAGTTGCATAGCACAGTAATCATCGCCGGTGATATGATCGATGATTGGTTGGATGATCGGATAATTGAGCCCGAGGAACAAGGAGTGGTTGCCAAGGCTGTAAACCCGCCTCTAGTTGAATACGCGTGGCCCAACGAAGCTGGGATCTTTCTCGAACACGAAGCAGCCATAGCCATCAATGTCACGAATGCCCCATGCATGTACTACATGTGTTTTGATGTAATGGTTTGGTCAATTTGGTATGTGCGAATGAGCATCAAATGATCGCCGTTAGCTGAACGAGCGATAAACCACCACCCATCGGCTGGTATGATTCCAGGTCCTGGAATCATGAAGACCAGCGCATTTGCGTCTGCTGCAACAATTCAAATTGGAGACCAAAAGGACAAAAATAAACAATCATGTTCAGAGTATGTGTGGAATTAAGATTATTATAACAGTGACAAATATCATAGACAAAGAATTGCAATGCCGTGGTCAAAATCATACCCCAAGTTAAAAAAAGCAAATGGCTTTCATATTCTAGCAATATGTCATGGTTCAAACATCATGTAACAATGAGAGGAAAACAGCTATGACATCGCCTACTCATATTCTACCATAGCACATACTACTAGTGTTCTCATATCAACTCTAAGCAATAACATGCATTGTTATAAAAATCTTGTAAATGAGAGTAACATATAGCAATCTTGATGTTATGCTCATAATATGTATTCTAACAATCATTAGATGCCAATTGTTCTCATATCAACTCTAACAATAACATGTGTGGTCATAAAAATCTAGGAAATGAGAGGAACATATAGCAATGATGTGGTTATAGACATGCTATGCATTCTAAATTTGTAACAAATGAACAGGCAGTCGTATTCATAAGGTAAAGATGAGATGCGATAGAACAATTACACGACGATAGATTCCACCAGTATAGGCAGCCTATCTGTGTGTCAACTACGTAAACGATGCCATCATGCACTATAGCATCAGACAGAAATGTTGCCTCAACAGGATTGATGATGAGCCATAACCATGTATGGCGACCGGATTCCAGATAGACTAATCCCATGTTGAACAAGGCAATGAGCTTGTAATCCATGTAGTCTTCTGATGGTGTGGGCACTTCGCAGATTACAACTTTCTGCAAACAGAGGTCGAGCCAAAAGCTTGATGCGTCTCATGCGTAGTAGGAAGGAGTGTCCGGCGGGCCACAAGGCTCGATGGCGGCGGTATCCAACAATGGAAGGGTGATCTCTCGCTGGGTGTAAATATCTACGAGACGCCACGGACTACCGGTGTGGTGGATGAGGACGATCCAGTTGGCATTCATGCCCGCCCAGTAGTGGCCTCGCATGAAGGACAGGTGGACGGGTAGTGGTAGCATGTCGAGGGGCACCACGACAACCTCCGTAGGATCGTCAAGTTGGTGTTTGGGCATCTTGGACAGGTGGACGGGTAGTGGTAGCAAGCAGGGTGTCTTGAAAAGAGCTGGTCGGTTGCAGACGAGTAGACGGTACAAAGACACCTAGCATGCACTACTCGGAAAAGGGCTATAGATAGGATTGACACTAATGGCGCATCAGGGAAGTAGTGCGCCACTACTATATACTAATGGCGCACCAGTTGGTGATGCGCCATTAGTGTGGAAGACACTAATGGCGCACCCTACAAAAGGTGCGCCACTAGTGATTTTTTTTTCATTTTTACATACATACTAATGGCGCATCCTACCGAAGTGCGCCATTACTTGTTTTCACTAGTAATGGCGCACCAGACAATGAGTGTGCCAGTACTGAATTTTTTTTTTATTCTTTTTTTTTGCAAAGCTAATAATGGCGCACCGTGTCACAGTGCGCCATTACTAGTTTAAACTACTAATGGCGCACCGTGTCATAGTGCACCATTAGTATATATATATATATATATATATATATATATATATATATTACTTTTCTGCAAAACTACTAATGGTGCACCACTTGCAGGTGCGCCATTAGTAACCAGGGTTACTAATGGCGCATTTGCAGGTGGTGCGCCATTAGTAACTTGGGACCCCAACAAGATATTTTGGACAGCCACACCTACCCACTCACTTTCCCCACTTCATTCCCTCCACCTCCTTCTCCAAGCTTTCGGCTGCCTCCTCCTCCTCACCTCATTTCCATCATAGATTCATCAAAATTAAGTGGTGAAATTACCTTTTTTGATAGGCAAGTAAGGGGAAAGCTATCTTCATGATGTAGATCTACTTTTTTTTTCTCCCTAGCTCGCTCCAACAACGTGCACATGCACTTTTTGTGGCCTAGCTAGATCTATGTATGTTTGTGGTGTTGCATGTGTTTGTGGTGTTGCATATATGTTTGTGTTTGCAGGTACCGGTATTTGAAATGCGATGGTTGCCAATATTTTGCCGGAATGTTGATTCATTTCCGTTTCGGCGAGAATTTTGGCACTATGCATTCTTTTTGGTCCCATTTTTAGGGAAGGTCATGCCAAATTTTTTCTTGGTTCTAAAATATCGTTTTGCTCTACCCCACAGGCGACCATGGTCCACACGATGACCGAAGGCATCGTGAGTAGGTTTTTGACCTCCGCGAAGGCCAAGATGCTTGAAAAGAACGAGACGGAGATAAGATATCCATGTCGAAGATGCAAGCTGAAGAGCCTTATTGCGGACCCGGATTCCGGGCAGGTGCGGGACCACCTGCTCTTGCGTGGTTTCATGGATGGCTATCGGTGGCAAGGTGATGAAGATGACTATGAAGTCGTCCATGGGGGCCGGGCAAGAAATGAGGAAGGGCAACAAGACAAGTACCACCGCGGCGAGGGCAGGCGAGAAGACGAAGAATCTCCAGGACATGATCACGACGGTGATGCTGTACACAGTCATCATGTAGAAGATGTCGTACATGATGATGAGGAAGATCAAGACGAAGGGCATGATCATGAAGATGAAGATGCCGGAGCAGACAACGATGGAGGCTGGGTGTAGGACCCTCATATTCAAGAGCTGATTCTCAAGCAGACGGATAACGCAAGAGCCACCGCCCGAGAGAAAGCCGAGCTGGATCAACTGGAGATAGACGCGGTTACCCCATTGTATGAAGGATGCAGGACCGAGGATACCCGCCTGAAAGTAACGCTCATGGCTCTGGAGATGAAGGTAAAACACAAAATTACCGACGCATGCTTCGACGAGAACATGTCATTCTGGCACGAACGTCTTCCCAAGGGGAACAAGTGCCCGACCAGTTTCGAGGAGGCGAAGAAAATCGTGTGTCCTCTGGATTTACCGCACATGAAATACCATGTGTGCATGAACAATTGCATCATTTATCGGGACAAGCACGCGGAGTCAACCATATGTCTGGTGTGCGGCGTCACTCGATACAAGAAGAGGAAGAAAGCTCCTCAAAAATCGGTGTGGTACTTTCCGATCACTCCTCGTCTGCAGCGGTATTTCGCGGACCCTAAGGTAGCAAAGCTCCTGCGTTGGCATGCGGATAGGGAGGAGAAGAAGCGGGAAGATGACGCAAATGATCCGGAGATAAATAAAAAAGACAAGATGCTGAGTCACCCTAAGGATGCGAGCCAGTGGCAAGCGTTGAACTTTGAACACCCAAAATTTGGGAAGGATCCAAGGAACATCATGCTGGGCGCGAGCACCGACGGAGTCAATCCGTTTGGCAGCCAGAGAAGCACACATAGCACTTGGCTTGTGTTTGTGTGGATGTACAACCTTCCCCCTGGTTGTGCATGAAGAGGAAGTACATTCACATGAGTATGCTAATTAAAGGGCCAAAACAACCAGGGAACGACATCAATCTGTATCTGGGGATGCTGAAGGAGGAGCTAGACACGCTCTGGAAAATGCCAGCCAATACGTGGGACGCCGCAGAGAAAGAATATTTCCCTATGAGAGCCGCACTGCTCACGACGGTGCACGACTATCTCGGTTACGGATATCTCGCGGGGCAGGTAGTCCACGGATTTTCTGGATGCGTAAGGTGCATGGATGACACAACGTATCGCCAGCTAGATAGAGATCTTGAGTCTTCGAAAACCGTGTTCATGGGACATCGAAGGTGGCTTCGCGACGATGACCCGTGGAGGAAACACAAGGATCTGTTCGATGGTGAAACCGAACCCCGAAAACGCCCGTGTACGAGGAGCGGTGAGGAAATAGACGAGCTGTTGAAAAATTGGAAAGACTGCCCACTGCCGGGAAAGAAGCAAAAGGCGCCAGAGCCGAGAAAGAAGCGAAAGGTGCCAGAGCCGCTGCTGAAGGTATGGAAAACGAGGTCTGTTTTCTGGGACTTGCCATAGTGGAAGATCCACTATGTGCCTCACAGCCTTGATGTCATGCATATCACGAAGAACGTGTGCGAGAGTCTGCTTGGTACCCTGCTCAACATGCCAGAGAGCACCAAAGATGGGCCGAAAGCAAGGGCAGACTTGAAATCAATGGGCATCAGGCAGGAGCTTCACGCTAATGATGATGATGATGATGATGATGAGGCGAAGCAGGACATAGAAAGTCGTCGCAAAGGCAAAAAGGCCAAGAAGACCGGAAATGACTACCCTCTCGCGTGCTTCACTCTAAGTCAGGAGGAGATCGAGCAGTTTTTCACCTGCCTCCTAGGAGTAAAACTTCCTTACGGCTACGCGGGGAAGATAAGAAGATACCTAGACCTAGCGAAGCAGAAGTTCAGCGGGATGAAGTCTCACGACTGTCATGTGTTGATGACGCAGATACTTCCAGTTGCAATCCGTGGGATCATGGACGCGCACGTCCGTGAAACACTATTTGGCCTATGCAACTTTTTTGACGTCATCTCTTGGAAGTCGATTGGCGTGAGGCAACTCAGAAGGCTACAGGAAGAGATCATGGTGATACTATGCGAGCTTGAGATGTACTTCCCGCCCATATTCTTGGACATTATGGTGCATCTGCTGGTCCATATCGTGGAGGATATCATCCAACTCGGGCCGATGTTCCTGCACAGCATGATGCCGTTCGAAAGGATGAATTGTGTCATCAAAGGCTACGTTGGCAACATGTCACGTCCAGAGGGAAATATAGCCAGGGGCTTTCTGACCGAAGAGTGCATCTCCTACTGCATGAATTATCTAGGCATCAAGAACCCCGTTGGTCTGCCCGTCAACAGGCACCTCGGCAGGCTCGCTGGATGGGGTCACCGTGAGGGTCGCCGCGAAATGCATGTCGACTTCAAGGGTCGACTCGCCGACTTTGAAAGAGCAAACCTAGTCGCGCTACAACACATAGACGTGGTCGATCCTTGGGTGGTAGAGCACAAAACCTTTATTGAGAAGACGTACAATGACCGAGGCCAACAGAGGACGGACGGATATATAATCAAAGAGCACAACTCATGTTTCACGCGTTGGTTCAAGCAGAAGCTTCTGTCGTACCATTTACATGAGGATTCTTCCGCGGAAGAACAACTCATATTCGCCTTGTCACAGGGCGCCGAGCACAACCTGATGACCTATGAGGAGTACGATATCAACGAATACACATTCTACACCGAGAACAAGAACATGAAGAGCGATGGTTATCAGAACTCCGGGGTAACGATGGAATCCTACACTAGCAACGACAAGGATAGATACTACGGAAGGATCGAGGAGATCTGGGAGCTGAGCTACGCTGGAGAGAAGGTCCTGATGTTCCGTGTCAGATGGGCCAAGAGCGTCCTAAAAGAAGACTGGTATTTCACCACCATGGTTATACCCGAAGCCAAATCCAAGACCGCGGGCGCAAACGTCACCGCGAAAAATGAGCCATGGGTACTGGCTTCCCAAGTGGACCAATGCTTCTTCATTACCGACCCATCAAAGCCCAGTCGTGTTGTCGTGAGGAGAGGCAAAAGGAAGATCATTGGAATGGATGGAGTAGCCAATGAGCAAGACTTTGACAAGTACGGCGACCCGAAGATCGAACATGACGACGACGATGAAGTAGCAGCACACACCACAAGAAGAAGCAGGACCACCCTACCTAAAGGACATCCGTTCCCTAGAAGAACTCCATTTGCGAAAAAGAATGGCAAGAAGATTGTGAACAGATAGCTAGCTAAGATCGATTGTATTTAAATCATAGTCTTCATTTCTCGATTGTATTTCATGGGCACTTTTTGATATCATGAATATTTTTAAATTTCATGGGCACTTTTTGAATTCATGAGGACACTCGTTCTCGATCCCCCTCCATCTTGATCTCGATTCCCCCTCCATCTCGATCTCGATCCCCCTCCATCTCGATCCCACCCGCACCCTCTCCCGCTAGCTCCACCGCCGCCGCCGACCCAGCGCAACCCTCCCCCACTCCATCGCCGCTGACGAGCACCCGGCCCCCCGCACCCTCCCCCGCTCCACTGCCGCCAACGAGCAAAGGAAGGACCGTCGCCCTAATGCGCTCCGCACCCTCAAGGAGGAATTCACTCAAGTGGACTCCGACGGGCATCCAACGGAGCCCAAACATATAGTCAAGGGGTACTCGCTTCAGCTCGGGAGCATTCTCCGGAGCACCATCTCGATCAACACCGATAACCTTAGGAATAAGGACCACGGGAATTTGTGCAACCTCCTCTTCACAAAGCTGCACGAACGATACAAGTTCCCCGCCAAATTTGAAAACACACGCCTCTCAGGGAATAAAGAGAATAGTGCCGCCCTCACGAAGATGAGCACGACCCTGTCTACTTGGAGAAGCATGGTGAAGAGAATGATTGATAAAGGTGATAGTTATGAGAAGATCAAGGTGAAATATCCTTTGATGAGCGAAGAGTAGTACAAGGAGTTCAAGATCAAGTGCGAGAGCAGCGCAACCTCCGAATCAAGTCAGTGGGGGGAAAGAAATGCGGGAGTTGAACTTAGAGGAACACAAACTCGGTCCCGACGGTTACGGAGTGGCGGAGCCTATATGGGACTAGGAGGACGCGGAGCGTGCCGAGCAAGGCCTACTGCCCCGCTTCGAGAAATACACCGGTGACAAGCAGACCAGGAACTATGTCAGGGCCCAGTACAAGGAGGACCCGATAACAAAGAGCTTACCATGGATCCGAAGACCAGGGCACTTGAGCTTTTTCTGGTAAGGAATACACCCCCGCGTAATTAGCTCCATATGGTTGGACTCTAATTAATCCCCAATATTTCTAAATGGTTCACGTTCCTTTCGCAGACACTGAAAGCAGTAGCGCGGGGTCGTCTCAGAGCTCCCCTTTCGACACCCGTTTAAATAGGGCGTTGAATGTAATGAAAAACAAGGATAAGCTCACTAAGCCGACGTCAGCTGGTCGTGTGGCCGGCAAAGGCTTGTCCACAAAATGGGGGTCATACTATACCGCTAGTTTGCGGAAGGAGAAAAAGACCAGCTCGGAAAGCCAGACGCGCGAGGTTGAAGCACTCAAGGCACAAGTGGCGCAGATTCCGGGGCTTGTCCAAGAGCAAGTGGAACAACAACTGGGAATGAAGCTCAACGCCATGGTGGCTACGTTGATTCATGGGCTGACGACGTGGATTGCGGGCGGCCAACAGGGGCCTCCCCTGGTTCCCAGCTTCACGGCCAGCAACTCGCACAGTGCGCAGGCGGCGCCATTGGTGTCTCCGGCGGCGGTGCCATTGGTGTCTCTGGCGGAGGCGGTATTCGTGTCTCCGGCGCCGGCACGGGCATTGGAGCTTAATGCACCTGAGTGTACGCCGGCCGGCACCTCGCCAGCAAGCGCCCCCTCCGTCAGTTGCACGCCCGCCGTTGGCGGTGCCTCGACATTAGCCGAGCTCGACGGCATCACGGTAACTAAGCCTCTCGGCCGATGACTTCATCTCCTTGCCTTTGACTGGGCATCCCTGACGCCCTGTACATGTTTTCGCGGGGCACCGCCGATGTTCCTTGCACTCTTCTGCACTTCGTGGGCGCCGAGTTGGTCGATGTCGCCAAGGGCAGAATCGTTCAACCGGGCAACCCCATGTTCCACGGTAATTCGATGCGACCCACAGTGTATAGGGTTGAAGTGGTTCGGGTGCTGCCAGGCTGCGACGAGCTGTTACCTCCAATTTGACCCACTGGGGCCGATGAAGAAGATGAGATGACCCTCAGCGCCTGCGTAAACTGGCCCCTGCTTTGGCCGAAGAGCCAGATTCGTTTGGGGGTGGGGGACACCACCCCATAGACAAGACCGCCAGTCGTGCCGCGCCAAGCCATGGCAAGAATGCCGCAATGCTACCGGACCTGCCGGACATCCCTATGCCGGACATCCCTATGGCACAGGATCCGAACAGCCCTACGGCACAGGATCCGGACGACGATGACAACGACGACTGTACATTTACCAAAGTCGATAAGTACTTTGCCGAACATGGGTACGCTGACGAGTTCTGCGGGCCTCTTTCTCAAGAACCCAACCAAGACGACCGCAATCTAGCTGGTACGATGGAGAAATCCAATTGCAACAGGCGTCGTCTGGCGTCCAGTTCTCAGGAGACACCTCCAGCTCCCGCCTTCACCGAGCCTCAGATAGCTGAGGTGCGAAATATTATCAGCCCCAACACGCTCAAGAAGGCGGTCTGTGAGCAGAACTCGGTCCCATTACAGGAGATCAAGAAGAAGGGACAGAAATGAAAGACTAACAAGGGCGCCGGTGCGAGCCAGCCGGCGCCGAGGTTGATCCGTGCTCAGGACGGGCCACCTTCACCTAAGGATATCTCAAGGAGGGTGCATGTGGTGGGTAGGGCGATGCTACCGCCAAATATGCTCAATGCTGCAACCGGTGCTATGCGGAGTCTACATGACAGTGTTCTTTCTTTGGAGAAGCGGCGTCTAAGAGAGAATGATGTGGCATACCCGATTTTCGTGGCCAAGGTGCCAGAGGGCAAGGGCTTTGTGGATGGCGACATCGGGGGTACGATCGTCCTGCGGTTTGATGACATCTTTGCTATGTTTAACCTTCATCCGCTGCACTACACCTTCGTTCGGCTGTTTTTGCTCAGTATGGAGATGCAGATCATTAGAGACAAGACCCCGAACATCGTGATAGTTGACCCCTTCTACATGCGTGCCAAGCACTTGAGCAGTGCTAGGGACTGCCATGTTGCGAGTTCACACCTCGAAGGCGTCATTCTGGCAAACCCAGATAAGGATAACTTCCTTGTGGCTTACTTTCCCGAGTAAGTCATCCCATAATCACCCCGTAACATATGATTTCTTAGATTTCAATCGTTCTTTTTTTTCTAACATTCCGTGTTCTGTGCAGTGACACACATTGCACACTCATCCTCTTAAGCCCGAAATATTCCATGGCCACGTATTTCGACCCGAACTGTAACTCCAAGATAGACTACACAAATGTCAAGAAAGTTCTTGATGATGTTCTCCCCGGCTACGCCAAATCTGGAGGCACCTTCACAAGGGCAGTTCGTAAGTACGACAAGCACATGTTCTCACACAATACGAAGTTCTGCTGCGTCAAGCAGCCGCCTGGCGGTCAGAAGGATGCCTACTACACCCTCCATCACATGCGGGCAATCATAAGGGGCCATCATCACCTTCTGCTACCAAATAATCTCAAAGGTTGGGCCGCGAACTTGTTGGCAATCCAGGACACGGACCTCAGACAAGAATTCTTTCGCATCCAGTCGGAGTTTGCGGACATCATCCATCAAGATGTCCTTCATACCTCAGGGCAGTTCTTCTCAGATACCAACCGTCCAACAATGAGATAGATGGAATGCTACAAATGCAATGTGACAACGACCGCGATTTCATGACCACCACGACAGACGGCGGCTTCATCCATGCTCCTGTCCGATGAGTCGAGTCGAAAGTAGTGATGTGTAGTTCTGAAACATTGATTGGCTCATGTTGTAATTAAACTTTAATGAATTCTTATGTCTCTTTGGTTTGGACAGTTGTTCAACTTAGATGTAATCGATGCTATTTATTAGTAGGACCATGAATCATGCTATTAATGTCTTGCTTTTCTCTTCCGATCCTTTTGTTGCATACTTATATATTGCTTATGTATTGTCTGTTGTTTGGCTTGTGCATAGAGATGCCATCATTTGTCGTTTACAAGGGTAAGGTTCCTGGAGTCTACGATGACTGGGAGGAGTGTCGGAGACAGGTTCACCGTTTCAGTGGTAACAGTTACAAAAGGTACACCACTAGGGCGGAGGCCGAATCTAGATACGCCCGCTATCTAGCGGGAGAGAGGAGGGAGCGTTGGAGGAACCAAATGAAGACCAGTTTGATCGCGATGATGCTCATCGTGATGATCACAGCTCTCTTCTATGTGATGGTAGTTTAGATGATCGATATCGACTTGTAATGTGAAGACAAACTCGATACTCGCGGTCTTGAGACTTGTAATGTTTTATCTTTGTTCGGTCTTTTGAATTCGGACACTAATATGATGAATTGTATTCGGAGACTAATCTTCTATTGTATTCGATGAATCTGATGTTGCTGTGTGCTGCTGTCTATATTCTGTCCAATAATATATTTTGTAACCTATGCAAAAATCAGAAAAGTAAAAAAAAACCAAATATTCATACTAATGACGCATCACCACCAGGTGCGCCATTAGTATGCCAAAGGATACTAATGGCACATCAACATAGAATGCGCCATTAGTATGAAAAAGCACATGCTTACCTATGGCCACCCGGGAGGCACACTAATGGCGCATGGTGTTACATACTAATGGCGCACTGCTTGGTGCACCATTAGTATACCAGATACTAATGGCGCACCAGTGGTGCGCCATTAGTAAAGAATACTAGTGGTGTGGTACTAATGGCGTACTGGTAATGCGCCATTAGTAGGAAAAACCGGTGCGCCATTAGTAGGCCTTTTCCTAGTAGTGATGCGGCCGGACGGACGGTGCTGAGTAGGTCCATACGACTATAGATCTGCTCCAAGAGAACATCGGGGAGGGAATTCCAATCACGGCTCTGCGTGTCAGTTGGTTCTACCATTGGGGTTTTCGGTGCCTGCGAGCCAGCGGGTAAGTGGATTCAGGCGGGAGAGCGAAGAAGCTTCTCCTCGTGTGGCCGAGCAGTGAGCGGGGGGATATGGTACGCGTGAGCTTCCAAGGAAGATGGCACGGGCGGGCGAGCAGTGAGTGGGGGTAAATGGTGTGCAGCCGACGATGGGGAAGAGAGGAGGAAGAAGAAGAGAGGAGGAAGAAGAGTGGAAGACGGGGAAGAAAGTGCATTAAATCTCAATTCTACTAGTACTACTACCAGGATATACCGTCCTTCAGAGTGTAAATAGTTACACCGATGACATGTGGGTCTACCACAAGAGGGCCCATATGTCAGTTAATGGAGGACAGAGGTGCGTAGGCGTATTTGCGGAACCATGCTCTGGGTAAGGCTAATTTAATAACACCAACACGCTGGTTCAGCTTATTAATTATGTGTCCCATCTGCTGCTGTGTGTATTGTCACTTCACTGCAAAGACTAGTTGAATAGTTCTCTCTGAACGAGATGGGGAATAATGGATCGCGAGGACTTCCTTTCTACAGTATCCCTATGCCTCTACGCTCACTTCACTCTACCTAGTCACTTGTTGAAATCTGTAGAAAGACAAATACATTGTATTTGGGAACAGAGGGAGGCTTTTACTCCGTACTATTTGGGAACAGAGGGAGTATCACCATATGGAGGGAACAGAGCAAGCTTGAAATATGAACATGTCAATGGGAGGGAGTAAGCCCCATGCATGCATGCATGCAACATGCAACACTCACACGTACACATGGACGCATGCAACACTCACGCACCCATGCGGCACACAGCACACGACGCAACACACACGCTCACGCTCAAGTGCTCAACCTACTCCCTACGTCCGTGAAAGACTGTACATTTAGATATTTACACATTGACCAGGGCATAATTAACGCCCAAAAGTAGCAGACTTATGTGTGCATGCGACCATTGAGATAAGAAGATTAAATGAAGGCCGTTGCATGCTGTAATTAAGGATAAACATGTAGCCTATACCTACAACACAAGTTGGTGCATTAGTCAATCAATATCGATTTAGATTAAAGGCTAAATGCGTTGGAAGTGTAGATGTACATCATGTACTACACTCTTTGTTTTATAGCCGATGTACACTCTTTGTTGGAAGACCGAGGGAGGACACGTACATGCACTCACATACACAGCCAGGGCGGTTCGCGTGCAAGGGTTGGACTCGTGTCGCGCCTGCGTAAAGTTTTGTTTAACTGATTTCTTTGCTCTGCCAACTGACAGGTGGGACCCAGAAACCAGGTGACAATTTAATCAGTCAAAAAGTGCCACGTCCACTATGTGGCCGGTCAGTAGGGTGCAATACGATGCTCTACGATGAGCTAGTGATCGGATGATCGCCGCAAAACTATATATAGTGACCGTAAAGAGTGTATTGTTACATACGTTGACCGCGAGTGTATTTTTCTCGTTTCAAATTAAGCCATATTAATCGGAAAGGACGCAGTATGGACTACTACTAGTTCTAGTACTGCTTTGATGTGTCCCGTCAACTCGCCGAATGAGGATAAGCTTGCTTACTACGCCTCTCCCTCACCCACGCGCGCGGTGGTTCGCATGACAAGGAGAGGGTTTTGACTACAGCGCCCTCTCCCTATCCCTCGCCCTCGCCCTCGTGGTGGATGTGCAGCAGTTCAATCGGTGTCAGATTGCCAGAAGCATATTGTACTATAGTTTCATCATTGTTGGAGCTTCCAAAGAGGCGAAGAGCCAAGTGCAAGGTTCACACGAGTACGAACTGTTGAACCTCCCGAAGAGGCAAAGAGCCAAGCGCAAGGTTTTATAGGAGTTTTCATCCTAGTAGGAGTGTACTACAACTATAGCGAACGATGCTACTGTATGATGCCGCCACGTCACGTATATCCAAAGCTGTGCCACCTTTTTCTCTCAAAGAGCATGTTGGAGCCCGTGCAACAACCACACAAGTTGCACGTACACATAACACATTTACTAGTAATAAATACTAAAGGACAAATGCCAGTATGCCACACAAGTTCATCTCCAATTCATGTGATAAATTTGTGCATGACTAATCTACATATATTCACAACGCTACCATTCGGAATTAACATACTCCACTTACACGTTATAGATGGGCTACATGTCCTCCTCCAGGTTCCAGTCCCAGGTGTTCTTCATGGATGGCACAATCCATAGCGGTGGGCAACGGTACTCATTGTCGCAGCTTTCTAGTCTGGTTCCATACGATGGAGACTCATCCAAGCTGAAGCGGCATAAATCAGGGATAGCGTGTCCCGGCATGTCGTTCATCTGGCGGTGCGCACTAAAGACACAACCATGCTTCATGAACGGCAGGCCTTCCGTGTCGTGCACGGAAGGTGGCATCCACCTCACAATGGGGTAGCTATCCCTGATCAAAAGCGAGTACTCTCCAAGAGTGTTCCTCGGCACCCACGGAGCATCACGGGGGTCGAACTTGGCGCCGTTCATCTGGTACACGTAGCATCCTAGATCTGGACACATGGTGACGTACATAGTCAGGGTCCATGCATAATAATGTTGTGCTCAAATATGGCGGTCAGTAATACTGTGCAGCAAATAGTACTACTCCGGTATAGAGGAAGTAAAATAATCAACTTATTATATATAGCCACTCTTGGCTACATGGATGAGATAGTAAGACAAGGAAAAACAAAAATGGTGGCAGCTAGTGGGTTCAAGTCTTCAAGGGCCTAGCTAGCTATACGCGTCCTCCAAGGTAAAAAGTACTCCTACCAGTACTACTAAGTACACTACTAGTACAACAATGAAAGAGAAGGCGAGAGGGTTAAAAAATGGAATACCTGGGTAGATGGTGACGGTCCGATCGTGGTAGATTGTGTGACCATGTTGCACATCAGTGGTACCATGGGTAACGACTGCTAAGATAGTTGATCCCAATATGCCAAAGTCAGCTACAAGGTTCCAGGTTAGACCGAATCGCAGATGCAAATGCACATCCAGGATCGGCGATCTTATTTTGATCGGGGAATGACTGGTCCCTGCAAAATAATGGAGTACCGTTAGGGATGCAAATGATGGTTTGTGCATTCCGTTTGTAATCTCCCGTACCGTAGGATGGAAACCAAATGAAAGAAGTCCCCTGGCTTGTCACCGCGAAGATGCGTCCTAGATGGCACACGACGTCTTCGAACGTGTAGGGGTACAAGTTTGCCGCCACCAACATGTGTCAGCCTCTGCCGTTACTGCCTCTCGCATTGATGGCAATCCTTATGTCGAACATCACGATGAGATAGTAATTGTCGTAGCCGCTTTGCTTTGTCAGTGGGTCCTCAATTGCTATCTTCTTCAATCTCATGTAGGCATCATCATACGTATTCAAGCCCAGCCAGTCCGGAAGGCCGGTCCCAATGGTGGAGAAGGGGTCTACCGGAACGGCCGCACTGCTGTGGATGTTGTGCAAAATGATGGTGGTATCCGGCCGGAGGTATGCAAGCCAATCTTTGTTGGTACCGACCCAGACCTATATATAAGACGGTGGGCAGCGGAGAAATTACGGGATGGAAATGGAATAACTAAGTACTATATGATCAAACTCCATTACTGACCTGCTCATCGGACAAAATCCGACTACCTCTCAACATCGGCAACTCTAGCGGAGTCAACGTGCAACCATGGCCAGGGAGTGGTGGACTATTCGAAGGATTATCCCATAGAAGAACCTTCTCCTCGAGGACGCATGGAAGACCAACAAGCATGGCCTTTTCCCAAGCCTTTTTAAGCAGCGTCTTGAGAAAGTTGGTGCAGGAAGCACCGAGTCTTGGGGCGGTGAGGACTTTGGAGCGGCGTGCGATTTCTCCCAGAGGATCGTCGTCTAAGGTCTCCCAGCCCCGACGATGAGGAGAACCGCCTGGCTAATCCATGGGAGCAATGATGAACTGCCTTTTCTTCAGGGGGAGGGGAACAGGCGAGGAGGAGATAAGAGCGTAGTAACCGCAGGGCCTCATCCCTTCCAACTATAGATCGTTCCTCAGCGAAGGGGTGAGGCTATTATTTACTACTAGTACTAGCATTATGGAATGTTATGGGATTGCATTATACTATAAATAATAGCACTAGCAAGAAATTTTTGGCACTAGGTAGTAGTTTTGGCGTGGATTAAGAAATTTTGGGTATGTTTTTGCCATTTTTTGTACACGCCAACAAGTGTCAAAAACTTCTTACATTATGTGACGGAGGAGTACGTACTCGTACTGTAGCAGTACTAGTACTACTTTTCTCAACTAGTAGTGCAACGTACTGTACTTCTAGTCTAGTCTAGTATAGTGCACCAGTTTTGAACTCTTGAATCTCAAGGCCAAGGAGCTACAGTTGGAAGTGGACGGTACTACTGTTCTCTAGAACTATCGCTGTACTATCAATGCAGGGGAAGTACACCTGCGTAGTGGCCTAGTGGGTACTCTCAGTGCTCTATTCAGCCGCTCCTCTCATGTAGCTGGCCTACTCAGCCGCTCCTCTCACGCACACACTAGCAGCCTGTTTATCAGCGACAGTTACTGCGGGGGCAGAACATTTGAGTTATTTGATATAGCGAGACTAGGCTTTTCGCTTCCATTTGTGGAGGTGTAATGGATCTCGTCGAACTTTGTTAGTAGTTCCTTCTTTATGAATGAGATGAAGCAAAGCTTTTGCCTCTGTTTCAAAAAAACACGTCAAGAGGAATTTCTTTTATAGTAGTGCCGATAATGGAGTGAAGTCCATGCGTGCAACGCCACAAGCTACAGAGTAGTAGTAGATCACTTTACGTACAGAGCCATATTGCACAGTTCCCAATGCCCCGCCAGGCTTTTCCGGCTCCTCGGGCTTAATTGGGAGGCGCTAGTTTAAATATGCTACTAGCTGATGAGGAAGCTGCAAGCGAGGTGTGGCTAGGGCGAGCACACGAGCCACGGGATGCTGGGAAGGAAAACCCATTCACGTGGCTACGCCATCTAGTGCACCCAGATTGTGGGGCCGCATGTCCGTTTTACTTCAAAACTCAAACTACCCGTGTAAAATATTGGCTCGCAACAAAGTGTAGTAGTACTATTTTAAAAAAAGGCCGCCGTGCGTTCGGCCGGGATCGAACCCACAAAACGAGGTATACACTCCCGCGACCACTAGTAGTACTCGTTGGAGTACAACGCAACCTAGAATCACCTTTTGTCACTAGTAGTACATACACTGTTCCTTACAAGAAACCCCTAATAATGCAAGAAACCACTAAAATGCCAAGAAACTACTACCACTTGCATACGTGGTAGACTTAAGATAAGACTACCTTATCAACCATTCTACATGCTCTTACCAACAAAAATCCTCGAGTGACCTCCTACCTCCGGCTCGTCCACCTAGCAGTCATCCTCAGCCATGGGACGCAGCTACCGCCGCCGGCAGAAGGCGAGGTCAAAACCGTCGGTGGTGCAGAGCCCATGTTGCGGCAGCTCGGATGCCAGCTCCGTCCGGCTCTCGCGGCCGCTAGCTAGCCAAGATAGCTCTGTCCAGCTGCTTGTCTCCAAGGTTTGCTAGCTAGATTGTCACGGCAGCGCGGCAGGTTGCTCGCGCGTGCCGTGCTAAGGCCAGCCATCTAGCTCAAGCGAATGCCAGCGTGGCAGCTTGCTCGCTCGTGAGTCACGCTCGGGCCAGCCTGCCAACCCGTGCGGAGGCCAGCATGGCGTCCGGCCTGTCCGGCGGAGCAGCGGCCAAGTCGCTCATCACCGGCGCCACCGACGAACACGCATCAGTACTGTTTGAAGTAATGTTCAGGAAAAATAATGATTTGAGGGGGAATAACATGATAGAAGGTCTGATGTGTGTCCCTCGTGTCAACGGTCAACCAAAATGTGTTGGTTTAAGCTGCCTCGTCTGGACGGACGTGTGGGCCAACCCTGTCATAAATGGGTTTAAACGAACCTAATCGGTAGGAGTACTAGGTAGTAGTTTTTGGCCTGGATTAAGAAATTTTGGGTATGTTTTTGCTATTTTCTGTACAATAGATTCTTCCTAGGGCTTGTTGAAAGTCATAGTTTTTTGTAAAATACTCTACATATTGTAAGTAGGAGTGAAATTTAAGCTTTGGAAGCCAATAAGCAAGGCTAGTTACATAGCGCATATGTGTACATGATTGAAAGTAAATATCAACCATGAGTGACTAATATCTTGATGGAAAACTCGAAGCTATGGAATACTAGGAAAAAAATGCATGGTTGGAAATACTAGCAATGTTCATGTCCGTTGCAACAAATCATAATTAGAATAACACTTATTCACAAACTTGGTACAAAACACTCTAATTTTGATATACACATGTCACTAGAGATATATTATGTTTCAATTAGAATATATTCCTTTGTCTATTTTGGTGAGGTCAGGGAGGGATGTGGTTGGTTTTAAGATACTAATTATGTTTTTTTTTTGCAAATTGGTAGACAACTGGGATGTTGGTGAGAAAAGGCAACAACTTACCTCACAATCGTTAGATGTAGACCTAATGGTCAGAAATGACGGATGGCAGACACACCAGCATCACCAACTTAGTCTTGTGTAGGAGTACTAGCAAGATCCGTGCATAGAACGGAACATCAAGATGCATTTTTTTATAAAACACTTGTTGTGATTGACCCTTGCGGGAGTAATCCCATGTGTAAAAACAAATGATATCTCGAGAAATATGAGATAAGGTGAAGAGGAGTGGGGTGTGGTGGTGGTTGGTGGTCGGACTGAGCGGAGGCATGGGGATTGACGATGCCGGCAGCGGCCACCAGGCCAGTTTGTTCCAGAGGCTTCCTTTCTTAATTGCTCGACAATGAAGTTTGTTGGAGACAAGGATGAACGAGGGATGGCCTTGCTTCAAATGTGGAGAGGGGTGCGGGTATCTTTTAGTTTAATTTCCATCCGTTAGATATGGATCGGACGGTCTATATTACAAGATGGCACACGTACCATCATCACCAACTCGGGTTTTTATAAGAGAAGAAATATAAGTATGGAGATAGAAACATATTATCGATACTTGCTTCCATAAACTAGCATCTACATTCTATTCAACGCCTCGGCATGTGGGGCCTTAGCACAATGACTTCT
This sequence comes from Triticum aestivum, assembly GCF_018294505.1. Lineage (NCBI taxonomy): Eukaryota > Viridiplantae > Streptophyta > Magnoliopsida > Poales > Poaceae > Triticum > Triticum aestivum. The sequence goes on along the minus strand of NC_057795.1, from coordinate 131,605,125 downwards.
CGACTATGTAAAACAAAGATTTTCCCGTCGCCGACAAGGAGGGGGTAACGACGACGCGCTTTTTGGCTTGCTCTAGTGCTAGTAGTCATACTAGGTGGTCTAAGCATGTGTAGATTTATTCTTTTTCACGTCTCGTGTTCGTCGTACTGCCACGACTATTGATGAATAGACGGTAAGTTATTCACGGGGAAACCCTTGTTGAGCGTGTTTGCGAGAGAGAGAGAGAGAGACAGTGTGCGTGTGTGATATGTTAGAGACTGAGGCAATGATAATAGATTCTTTGTGTCTATGTGTGTGGATGATAGAGAGAGACATGTACATGGGGCTTTGTGTTGTGTAACATGGAGACACATATACATAATTAGAGAGTGAGTGTGTGAGATACACATGCAGACATGGGGAGAGATGATGATCCAGATAAATGGGTGTTTGTGCGTGTATGTGTGTGTTTGTGCACGCGTTTGTGTGTGAGAGGGAGAGAGTGTACGTGGAGTAGAGAGACCACTGATGATGTAAACCTAGTATAAGGGAAGGGGGAATGGTGTGACATGTGTAGTGGCGAGGTAGCACGGGTGCGGGCGGGGGGAGCAGACTATTTGGAAGAGACATCGAGTGTGTGTGTGGGAGAGGGGTGTGAGAGCAAGAGAAAGAGAGAGCTAGCGACGGAGAGAGAGAGAGAGAGAGAGAGAGAGAGAGAGAGGAAGAGAGGGGGCGAGAGGGGTCGTTTGTGTCCATAAATGGCGTATAGATAGGGAGACAATGTTGATGTTATCCGAAATTGGCCTATGAACGGAGACGTAAGGGAAGCAAGTCATCGTGTGTGTGATAGGGACTTCATGAGAGATCTAGAATAGATGGTGTAGAGAACAATATGCGAAATCGAGAACGGTTATACATTAGGGAGCTATGCAAAGAGTCACGACATATATGTATACAGGGAAGGAGCTGGGGCGGGTCCGCATGTGGGAGAGATAGAAAGAGGAGAGTGGTGCACAAGGAGACAAAGTGTGCTTGTTTGCAGTGGGGGTGGTGTGTGAGGTGAGTGCGTGAGAACCACATAACTAGGGAGATAGACATTTGGGGGCGACGTTTTGTGTGTATGGGAAATATACACTCTACATAGTGTGTGTGCTTGGGTAAGAGAGATAGCGGGATACCTAGAGAGTGAGGGAAGATATGTGTGCATGCCCGAGAGACAAAGTGATAGAGACATATGTTGGGGTCCGGACTTTAAAAGAGAGAGGGGTGTTAATGTGCTCATGTGTTGGTGTTTGGGGGAGAGAACGACTTCTCTATGTGTGTGTGTGTGTGTGGTGGTTGTGGTGGGGGGTGACTTCAGATAAAGAGTGAGGTGTCTATATTTGAGGGACATTAGCGTAATTGAGATATTGTGCATTCATGGTTGATCAATTTGTTTCACAATTTATACTATGAGATAACGATACTTTTGAACATGCGTGATATACCTAGATGTACCAGAATTACAAACCTAAGATTGGAATTTTGGAATTCGACTCCATCATTAGCTTTTGTAATTCATTTAAATGGAGGTACATTTTTAAGCCGGGATTTCGTGATTTCAAATTCATATATCAAACCTAGAGATATACACATACGGGCATGTTCAAACTTTATAATCATTCACTTTATTCATACACATACACATTTTTGCTTTTGTCATCATATTTAGGATAAACACATTTGGAATTTCATTTGAATTGGACCATATGATGGTATTTGCTTGTAGTAGCTCAATGATCCATATTTGAATTGAATGGACAATCTAAGTTTCGAGTTGGAGACATTGATTTTCAAAACTTGCACATTTTTTTGCATGCAAAACAAACAAATTGTCGGCCATGATATCATAGTCGGCCGTACGGGAGCAGAATACTTATAAGTTTAGGCGCCAAAAGCTTTCAAACTTGCCGCTCACATCGAAATATCACGCGCCCGAAAGTTTAGCCCTATGATATTCCTGTTTTACCCCTGCCACATGAACGGAAAATGGCTGCTTTGATAACTCCATTGTTTTCCCCTCTTTGCCCCCAACATTCTTCCCCAGATCCCCTCCCCTTCCCCTCCCCGACCACCTCAACCACGGCAAGCCACCGAATCTAGTCGTCCGCCGCAGCGGTGGACCTCACACCCCGCCGGATCTACCTTCCGCACCTTGGAACCCCCAACTGCCAACTCACCACTTCACCGGAGCCGCTTCAGCGACAGGCTTGTCCACTGCTCCAGATCTCCTTGACCTCCATCATGGTCCACCACATCGGATCTGCTTAACCGGCGCCCTCGTCCACCATAGCGTAGGCCCTTCACTGACTCCCTCGTCCGCCCCTTCGCTAGCCCTTCATACAAGCCCTCGTCCGCCACAACAGATCCGTCTCACCAAAAGCACTGTACAACGTGCCTGCCGAAGCCTTCGTCCACTGCACCGGACCGGCTCCACGGATGCCATATTCAACTCCACCGACCCTGCTTTACCGACACCGCAGCCTCATCAGGTTATTTCGATTTGTACTCCTTTGGTTTTTCTCTTTATCGTGCAACTGTTCACTTACCACAGATGAGCTTTCTTGTATGTCGACAGCCGCCGCAACCGTAGCATCGGAGCCGCTTCAGCGACGTCGACAGCCGGCCCAAACTCAACCGCAACATGAGCACCATCGACGATCCTTATCTATCAAGTATGAAAACGATACCCATACGCCGCCGAGAATCAGGTACTATTATCCAACGTCCGGCGCCTACGTTCACTTTCCCAGCATAAGCACCGCACCTTTGAATTTCTTGAGGGCATCATTCAATTTTTCATGAGATGCGTTATTCTGCTTGCACCTGTAAGGCCATACTTCTGGCAGTGAACATGTTACATGTGCTAAATTACATACTAGTGCACATATAGTTAATATGCTTTAGTTTTGTTCTGATGCCACCTGTTGGTTCCATCAGACTGCTTAATGTTCTCTATGCTTAATTACACATCAGCAAACTAGCATGTGGTTCCGCTGCTTTTTGTTTGTTTTACCCTACATTTTCTGATGCTAGCTATTACGTCACTGCTCCGAGCCTCTGTTCATTACTTGTTTGTGTGTTCTTGATCTTCCCAAGTTGCATGACTAATTTGATGCTTCTATTAATTATGGAGCTGCCAACCCCATCAAGCAAAATATTTGTTCTTTTTGGGCTGGCACCTCGAACAAGCATAAAAATAGAGGGAAGCAAATATATTGTCGTTTATGCACACACCCTTCTTTCATTAGTTTAGATGAACCACTGATGATCAATTCGGACGAGTGCATGCGATTAAAATTAGTTTTACCTAAATAGATGGTGCAGAATAAACTACAACAACTAGATTTGCAACCACGGGATGCTGACGATATCTTCAAAGAACATTGCAACAGTAGCTAGGCTTCACAGCAACATATGGTAAGCCAGTGTGTTTTAGTACATGTGAAATGTAATGCGAGTGGGCTGCTTTCTTGGCTTATGCCCTCAACGTGTAATCCTACCGAATTACAAATAGTTCCGTTGTCTGCTTTGCTGTATTGATTGATTCGAATGCTTGTTTGTTGTTACTCTATACCTGAGTTGGCCAATATGTCAGCAGTGCCTGCTGTACGATCGTAAAGAAATGCATGCCTATTTCATTTGAGTCCTTAACTTTTCCTCTCAACTTCATCACAAGACTGTCTTCGTAGTTTATATGAGGCCATACTGTTAAGCACTTTCTCAGATTATTTTAACTAGTATTATAGCGGTTGTACACTCCCTTTCGACTAGGGATGTCAACTGGGTCTTGTTTAATCCAGATTAAAGTCCACTAGTATTATGATAGTTCAAAAGAGTTTTTGTTTTTTGAGGAAAATGAACTAGGGAGGTAGCAAAAAGTAACTAGATGGGACTGGCGGATGTCGTTTATTTGCCACTTACATCCCTAGTTTCATCTTACCATTTTAATTTCCTTTCGGCTGATGCTACTTCGAACCATTTAAATATAATTTGCCATGCTCGGCAATAATTCATCCGTCGTTTACCATGTAAGATTACTGCCTGGATCGTACGATAACTATCTCTTACTTATGTCCAGCAGAAACCTTTCAGGATGCCGTTCACACTAGGACACAACGTACAACCCCAGAATCTATTTGTGGAAGCAGTGCACCATCCATGTTACCAGATGGTAGCAGTTCAGAGGCAACACCGCCAGAGAGCAGTCTGAGCACATATATTATAGTGCTTGAGGCTCTACTAGAGGCAGAAAGAGATGGTGTGGCTGCCATGAATGAGGTAATCTTTATCTTGAGGCTGGAAATTACGGAATTAGCGGCACACATTATGCAAGCAACCCAAGAATTGGAGGAAGTAAGAATGTTGCATTTGAAGATGGAGGAGGTCCTGCTGTTTTTGCTATCTGAAGCCCAAGGTAATCCCGGTTCTTCTTTAGATACCAGTTGAAATTGTCATTAGATTATTGTACTTGCATGTTGTGTCATGTCTCTGAATGGATTATGTTGCAAGACCCCCTATGTTGTCCATGTGTTGTGATGATCCGAATTTTTTAGGCGAGGTAATCCTCAGTACTTGTATGATTGACATAAGGTGAACTGTTTTTCGTGTGAGCATATTGTATTGGATGAAATAACTGTCTGACTCAGAGTGTATCCAACCTACAGAATTCGAAGATCACGACATTTCTAAATCATAATCATATATAAAGGTGGAATAAATCTTTGTTGTGGTTTTCAAGAAATAAATAACAAAATGTATAATTATCTATGGATATTCGTAATCGAATACAAATTGGATTTTAATTTAGTTTCCAAGGTCCCAGGGCAAACGTGAATGCTAATTCTCCCAAGTTTTGAACGAAGCGGCTAAACACCCACTATAATTTGTGGGCTGCCTGAAGCAAGTGTTTGCGAGATGGAAATTACTGTCTACCGCTGACACTTGACATCCTTATCGAACGGATTTACACTGATGTCAATAGGGGTAGACTAGTAACTTCAAACAGACGTGACACGACGGGCCCTGAGCCCATTCAGACACGGTGGGTGCCAAACGTGGGCGGCAAAACACATTTGATTCAAGCTCATCCGAAAGACATGTGTCTCTTCCTCCATTTCCCCATTCATACACGATGGGCGGCAAAACAAACTCTCCTCGTCCAAAATCGATGTAGGCTAATATTTTAAATAGGGGCAGATGTGTAACTTCCATCAGAGCTGACACAACCGCCCTACCTGTCAGCCCTGTTCATACACTGTGGGCGCCAACCGTGGGCGGCAAAACACCCTCTCCTCGCCCGAAATAGTTACCGGCAAATATTTGGGAGATGCGAGATTACCATCCTATCCCCAACCGACGCGATGTCCGAAATTTTAAATGGGGGATAAGTTTGTAACTTTTCCCCATTTCAGGGAAGCGCGTCCCAAAGTTTGAGATCCCCCCTCCCCTCCATTTCCCCATTCGTACACCATCGGCGGCACGACAACCTCCGCACTGCGGCCAGCCTCCTCCATCCGCCACCCCATCCTCCACTTGTCGGGGCCGCTACCCCTACCCCGTCGTCCACTGCAAGATATGGACCTCTCTCATCCACGGCGCTGGACCAGGATCCTTTCATCGCCTCATCTCGCTTCATCGGCGCCGTCGTCCACCTTGCCGTTGCCGCTCCTACGACCGCCTCGTCCATGACAACAGGATATATCCCCCGACCCGGCCGTCTGCCGTCTAAAGTCTTCTTCCCCACCCCGACAGCCATCGCACCCGCAGCACCCTCAACGTATCAGCATAGGCCTACACAGTGTTGCAAGAGAGGTGGTACTCTTCCATATGTGCTTAAGTTATTGATCTCACCCGGAAAATAGATCGTAATTTGTTTACTGTACTTTTCTTTTCCGTACCAAATCGTAGTGGCTAGTTGAAAGCAAACATTGGTTGCGAAGTAGCTTTGTCCGGTTTGCACCTTCTGATCCGCCATTGCACGGGCACTATACTCGTAAAGCTTATGGTTTCCCCCCTTTATATTCACTACCATTATCGTAGGTGCTTCGTGTTGTGCTAGCACTGCTCCTCAAGACCTCAACCCAAAGCTTATGTGTTGAAATATGAAACTGATATGATGCTCATATCACTAAAACAGAGAACGTTTAATTGGTCACCTAATGTTCCTATATTCGTTTCGAAAAGCATGTGCGCCACCCACTGGTCCAGCTAGTTCCACTTTCTAATTTTTCTCTTGATGCTTAGGGTTTTCCCCTTTTATCTACTCTACTATGATCTGCGTAGGTGCTTTCTGTCGTACTAGCATTACTCCACCCTTCAAGCTAAACAACACAACACTCAGAATTTGAAAGCTTAGTTGTTCAAATATGATACTGATATTAGTTAACCAACACATTTAATTGGTTAGCTAAAGGTCCCACTTGAGTTTCCAAATGCATGTCGCGACATATAGAGAGACAACATAATTGCATTTCTTTGTCACTTGTTGATCGTACTTTCTTGTCCATACCAAATCTTAGTTGTTATTTCAAAGCAAATATCTGTTGCTAACTACCCTTTGCGCGGTTTGCAGTTTCAGATCTGCCATCCCACTGCCACGGTCAACACTGTACTCATCATGCTTATGTTTTCCCCATTTTGTGATGACCACAATCAGCCTACGTGGTTCGTGTCGTAATAGCACTGCTCCACCGATCGAGCTAAACAAGCTTAGTTGTACAAATTCATATCTGATATTATCGCTGATATTAGTAAAACTGAGAGATGTTTAATTGGTTAGCTAAATGTTCCTACTTTAGTTTCGAAATGCATGTGAGCCACATATGGAGAGACGGGAAATAATAGTATTTCTTTGTGCGCTCTTGTTCATCATGGGTGGCCAATCGACATTGTATTGAAAGACTTGTAATATCTTCAATCTGCTTGCTCTTCTGCTCTTCTTTAAGATGATACTCAGGTAGAGTTGTTCTCCCTTAGTATATTTTGAATCTGTTAGGTCAGGTCGACTTGTTCTTCTTTACTATATGGTGAAGCTATCATCTGTGAAGTGTCATCACTTCTGGAGCTCTCATATTTTGAGTAGTAGGCCACATTATATTAATGCACACAACAAATTACAACATTCATGTCATCTTTTAAAAGAATTGCACAGATAGCACAAAGGGGTTTACAGGGAGACAATATTGGATTAGAATCACTTTTGCGTTATAAAGAAAATATCACTTGTTTTTATGTTTTCATTCATGTCAGATATTGAACATTATCAAAATGAATATGAGAATGGGCGCACGAGAGGAATATTGCGGAACGATCCAGTGGCTAACAAACTTGGCATGGTGGAGGATGGCCTATCTTATTCACCCATCAAGGTGCTTGCTCTAACTTTGCAAAGTTGTATTGGTCGCACATATTTTGCATCTGACCTCTTGCATTACTTCTACTTTGTTGCAACATCTGTTTAGTTTAAGCATCATATATGAGTATATGCCATACCTATCCATTTTCTGTACCTATTCCATGTGTCGTCACACTATGTTTTTCCAGTCAAATGTTGTTCTTTCGTAATAGATGTCCAAAAGGAAGAGGGTGAGTGCAGATCCTCAAGGAGTACAAACTAGGTATTTGGAAAAGGTAGTGATACCTGTTAAATCAGATAGATCAACAGCCACAGAAAACACAGGCCCAACTGTACCACACTTTACCCCTACTCGAGTGGCCAAACCCCTATTAGAACTACTGGGAGCCCAACGTCAGGTACTATCTATGATATCAATTCAAAATTTGAACTCCTAAATTTCTTCTTGTGCCTTACCTTCTCTCTTGTATGAAAACTAATTTCAGATGAATCTCCTTGCTCAGAGGATCATACGATCTCAAAACAATAATGGGCTCTGCATTGCTCTTGTCAGTACCTCTCTCCCTTTTGCCCTGTAACGATGTACTTAATTAATTGCTATTTGATTATGTATCATCAGTCTGCACCTGAGCTTCATTATCCTCTTTTTCTTCCAATATTATTTGATCTATATTTACTCTTTGCAAAATGTAGAATAATGGCAACGCTTATAAAGAATTTTCTTTGGGCAATTTATTGAACTACCCTTCCATCAACATGGAGAAGGGCTTTGTCCAGCCCGTGTTAACATGTATGTAAGTTCATCCTTCTCAAGCTTTGAAACTTCATTCTAGTATAGATTTGGATAGGCATCATTTCCTCCCCTTCTGTTTGCTTTGCTGTTTACATCTGATTGGATGTTTGCAACAACTACCGGTTTCAAATTGTAGTTGTAAAAACATGTTCCTTATGCAGAACAGATCCATTTATTTGCTTATATAATTGTGAAACCTGTTACGTGTCTCCTTGTTTCTCTTTTAGAGTCGTATCTCTTACGCCAGGCAGAACTTTAGGGAGTCATTCGCTGGAGCGCGGGAAGACTAAGTGGAGCACACAACCCAAATACCGTATACGGTGCCACATGTTATCTATCACACACGTGTTAACATAAGGAACCGTATGTGTAACTTACTAATCATCGCACACGAGTACTCGCAGACGCATCGTGTGTGATACTCCTAGCCACCGCAAGCAACTACTGCCTCCGTCCCATAATATAAGAACGTTTTTCAAGCTATGTTAGTTTAAAAAATGTTCTTATATTGTGTGACAGAGGGAGTAGTTTGCATTTTTTGAAGTTTTTTGTACACACAGAATCACACACGAATTAACTGTAGTAACCTTATGTGTTATAATTTCTCGTCGCAAACAGTTCATCCGAGTGGGCTGTTTGCTGCGTATCACACACATCTTGTCTACATGAATCATGTGTTCTTTTGTCTCATCGCAAATAGTTCATCTATGTGAACTGTATGCCACATATCACACACATCTTGGTAAGTTGAACCATTTTTTCTATTCCCTAATCAAAAATCAGTTCGTCTGAGTGAACCGTATGCCGTATATCACACACACCTTGATCTGGCTGATCATTTCTGTTGTGTTTCCTAATTACAAACAGTCAATCTGAGTGAACTGTATGTTGTATATTTCACACACCTTGATATGGCTGCCCATTTTTGTTGTTCTGTCTCATCACAAACAATTCATATGGACCAACTGTATGCCCCGCTTCGCACACACAACTAAACTCTGAACCGTGTTCGACGTCTCCTCCATTCCAAACATTTTGCATATTTTTTGACGGTATTTTACATCACCGTTTGCGATTAATGCATCACACACAGTTTTGTCAAAGGGTCTCTGACCGTAGTGTCGCATTATCAGCATCCTGCAGTAGTGGTAGTAAGGTTGAAGGATATCTTCTTCCTTCGAGTAGGTGAGTTGTTGCGTATGGGATAAAGAGGACTTGATACTTAATGCTATGGTTGGGATTCACGTCCTTAATGATCTTTAGTAGTTGCAGATTCTTGCTAGAGTTCCAATCATAAGTGCATATGATCCAAGTAGAGAAATTATGTTAGCTCATGCCTCTCCCTCATATAAAATTAGAAGAATGATTACCATACTTGTTATCGATTGACTAGGTACAAATGGCTTTCTTGATGACAAAAGCTATCCACTTTTATTACCTTGCAATTTATTCATAGTTTTATTCTCAGAAAGTACTTGTAGTTTTATTCTTGCAAAATAGTTTCATACTTGTTTTTGGTAAAGCAAATGTCAAGTGTGCGTAGAGTTGTATCAGTGGTTGATACGTCTCCAACGTATCTATAATTTTTTATTGTTCCATGCTATTATATTACCCCTTTTGGATGTTTATGGGCTTTATTTTACACATTTATATCATTTTTGGGACTAACCTACTAACCGGAGGCCCAGCCCATATTGCTATTTTTTTGCCTATTTCAGTATTTCGAAGAAAAGGAGTATCAAACAGAGTCCAAACGGAATGAAACCTTTGTTGAGCGTGATTTTTGGAACGAACTTGATCCAGAGTACTTGGAGTGCAAGTTAAGAGGCTGCCGAGGAAGCCACGAGATAGGAGGCCGCGCCCCCTGTAGGGCGCGCCCCCCTGTCTCGTGGGCCCCTTGGGCAGCCACCGACGTACTTCTTCCTCCTATATATACCTATGTACCCCGAAAACATCCAGGGGCACCACGAAACACAATTTCCACCGCCATAACCTTCTATATCCATGAGATCCCATCTTGGAGCCTTCGCCGGCACTCTGCCGGAGGGGGAATCGACCATGGAGGGCCTCTACATCAACATCCTCTCCCCTCCGATGAGTTGTGAGTAGTTTACCACAGACCTACGGGTCCATAGTTATTAGCTAGATGGCTTCTTCTCTCTTTTTGGATCTCAATACAATGTTCTCCCCCTCTCTTGTGGAGATCTATTCGATGTAAACTCTTTTTGCGGTGTGTTTGTCGAGATCCGATGAATTGTGGGTTTATGATCAAGTATATCTATGAATAATATTTGAATCTTCTCTGAGTTCTTTTATGTATGATTGAGTTATCTTTGCAAGTCTCTTCGAATTATCAGTTTGGTTTGGCCTACTAGATTGGTCTTTCTTGCCATGGGAGAAGTGCTTAGCTTTGGTTTCAATCTTGCGGTGTCCTTACCCAGTAACAGAAAGGGTTGCAAGGCACGTATTGTATTGTTGCCATCAAGGATAACAAGATGGGGTTTATATCATATTGCATGAATTTATCCCTCTACATCATGTCATCTTGCTTAATGCGTTACTCTGTTCTTATGAACTTAATACTCTAGATGCAGGCAGGAGTCGGTCGATGTGTGGAGTAATAGGAGTAGATGCAGGCAGGAGTCGGCCTACTTGTTATGGACGTGATGCCTATATACATGATCATGCCTAGATAATCTCATAATTATGCGCTTTTCTATCAATTGCTCGACAGTAATTTGTTCACCCACCGTAATACTTATGCTATCTTGAGAGAAGCCACTAGTGAACCCTATGGCCCCCGGGTCTATCTCTTATCATATTCACTTTCAATATACTTTTATTTGCATCTTTACTTTTTGTATCTATATTATAAAATACCAAAAAAATATTTATCTTATCATACTATCTTTATTAGATCTCACTTTCGCAAGTGGCCGTGAAGGGATTGACAACCCCTTTATTGCGTTGGTTGCGAGTTCTCATTTTGTTTGTGTAGGTGCGTGGGACTTTTGAGGAGCCTCCTACTGGATTGATACATTGGTTCTCAAAACTGAGGGAAATAGTTACGCTACACTTGTTGCATCACCCTCTCCTCTTCGAGGAAAACCAACGCAAGCTCAAGACATAGCAAGAAGGATTTCTGGCGCCATTGCCGGGGAGGTCTTCGCTCAAGTCAAGACATACCAAGTACCCATCACAAACCCATCTCCCTCGCATTTACATTATTTGCCAGTTGCTTCTCGTTTTCCTCTCCGCCACTTCACCCTTGCCGTTTTATTCGCCCTCTCTTTCTCAATCTCCTCCTCTCTTTTCGCTTGCCTTCTTTTGTTTGCTTGTTTGCTTGTTTGACCTTATGGCTGCGCCTAAGGGTCCTAACCACCTTCTCAGAAGGATGGATGAGATTGAATCAAATATTAGAAGCTTTATGAATTTGCAATTTGAGCATAATAATTTTTTTAGAGAAGAGCTTAAGGAACAAAAAAGTTTTTTGGGTTTTATGAACAAAGAGCTTGATGATATGAATAAAGAATTTTATGGTGTTAACGCTCAAATTACCCGGCTTGAAAATGCTATAGCCAAAATTTCTGACAAGCAAGCCACCTTAGCCAATAAGATGGCCACTAAACCAGAAAAATTACATGAAAATAATGACGAGGATCTTAAAGTTATTGATGCATCTCCGATTAGATCTATGTTTTGCAATATGAATTTTGATGATTATGGGACTGATGATGAATCAACTTTGCCTATAAGGCGTCCCAAGAATTCAGAGTCTTTAGATATTAATGCTAAATTTGGTAAAAGTGAGATTGGAGAATCTTCAACTTCTAATAATATTGAACCTACTATCTCGGATTTCAAAGAATTTGATTATGATAATTGTTTTTTAAAAGGTTGTATTTCCTTGTTGCAATCCGTTGTTAATTCTCCTCATGCTTATAGTCAAAACAAAGCTTTTACCAAACATATTGTTGATGCCTTGATGCAATCTTATGATGAAAAACTTTATTTGGAAGTTTCTATACCTAGAGAACTTATTGATGAGTGGGAACCTACTATACAGATTAGAATTAAAGATTATGAGTGTTTTGCTTTGTGTGATTTGGGTGCTAGTGTTTCCACGATTCCAAAAACTTTATGTGATATTCTAGGTTTCCATGATCTTGATGATTGCTCTTTAAATTTGCACCTTGCGGATTCCACCATTAAAAAGCCTATGGGAAGGATCAATGATGTTCTCATTGTTGCAGATAGAAATTTGGTGCCCGTAGATTTTATCGTTCTTGATATAGATTGCAATCTTTCTTGCCCCATTATTCTTGGTAGACCTTTCCTTAGAACGATTGGTGTGATTATTGATATGAACGAAGGGAACATTAGATTCCAATTTCCCTTAAAGAAAGGCATGGAGCACTTTCCAAGAAAGAAATTCAAATTACCTTATGAACCTATCATGCGTGCTACTTATGAATTTAGTGCCAAAGAGGGCACTCGTTAGATCTATCCTTGCTTTTATGCCTAGCTAGGGGCGTTAAACAATAGCGCTAGTTGGGAGGCAACCCAATTTTCCTTATGTTTTTTGTTTTTGCTCCTGTTTAGTAATAAATCTTGCATCTACCTTCTGTTTAGACGTGTTTTTATCTTTTAATTAGTGTTTGTGCCAAGTAGAACCTATAGGATAACCTACGATGATAGTTGATTTGATTCTGCTGAAAAACAGAAACTTTGCACGCACGAATATAATTTTATTAAATCGCAGGAACGTGATTTTGCGTTGATTCTTTTTGCTTCTGTTCAATAAATACATTTTCCAGGACTTCCTATTTTGGTAGGAGTTTTAGGATTCCAGAAGTTTGCGTTAGTAACAGATTGCTACAGACTGATCTGTTTTTGACAGATTCTGTTTTCCGTGTGTTGTTTGCTTATTTCAATGCATCCATGGCTAGTTAATCAGTCTATGAACCATAAAGAAGTTGGAATACAGTAGGTTTAACACCAAAATAAATAAAGAATGCATTCATTGCAGTGCCTTATGTGGTGGTTTTGTTTTCTTTCACTAACGGAGCTTATAAGATTTCCTGTTGAGTTTTGTGTTGTGAAGTTTTCAAGTTTTGGGTAAAGATTTTATGGACTATGGAATAAGGAATGGCAAGAGCCTAAGCTTGGGGATGCCCATGGCACCCCAAGATATTCAAGAATAGCCAAAAGCCTAAGCTTGGGGATGCCCCGGGAAGGCATCCCCTCTTTCGTCTTCGTTCATTAGTAACTTTACTTGGAGCTATATTTTTATTCGCTACATGATATGTGTTTTGCTTGGAGCGTCGTGTATTATATTAGTCTTTGCTTTTTAGTTTACCACAATCATCCTTGCTGTACACACCTTTTGGGAGAAGCCTATTTGATTAGAATTTGCTAGAATACTCTATGTGCTTCACTTATATCTTTTGATCTTTATAGTTTTTGCTCTAGTGCTTCATTTATATCTTTTAGAGCACGGTGGTGTCTTAATTTTGAACAAATTGCTAGTCTCTCATGATTCACTTATATTATTTTGAGAGTCTTTTAGAACAGCATGGTATTTGCTATGGTCATAAAGTTGATCCTAGAATGATGAGCATCCAAGTTGGATATAATAAAAACTATCATAGGAAGTGAATTGCTTGTTATGATAATTTGATACTTGATAATTGTTTTGAGATATGGAGGTATTGGTATTAAAGTCATGGTAGTTGGGTGATTATGAATTTAAAGAATTCTTGTGTTGAAGTTAGCAGGTCCCGTAGCATGCACATATGGTTGAACTTGTGTAACAAATTTGAAACATGAAGTGTATCTGGCTTGTGCATCCTTATGAGTGGTGGTCGGGGACGAGCAATGGTCTTTTCCTACCAATCTATCAGCCTAGGAGCATGCCCGTAGTACTTGGTTTTTTATGACTTCTAAATTTTTGCAATAAGTATATGAGTTCTTTTGACTAATGTTGAGTCCATGGATTATACACACTTTTCCCTTTCCACCTTTGCTAGCCTCTTCGGTACCGTGCATTGCCCTTTCTCACCTTGAGAGTTGGTGCAAACTTCGCCGGTGCAACGAAACTCCGTGATATGATATGCTCTATCACACATAAACCTCCTTATATCTTCCTCAAAACAGCCACAATACCTACCTATTATGGCATTTCGATAGCCATTCCGAGATATATTGCCATTCAACTTACCACCGTTTCGCTCATCGTCATCATGACATACTTTGTCATATTGCCATTGCATGATCATGTAGTTGACATTGTATTTGTGGCAAAGCCACCATGCATTATTTTTCATACATGTCACTCTTGATTCATTGCACCATCCCGGTACACCGCCGGAGGCATTCATATAGAGTCATATCTTGTTCTAGTTTCGAGTTGTAATCCTTATGTTGTAATCAATAGAAGAGTGATGATCATCATTATTAGAGCATTGCCCAAAGAAAAAAAAGAAAAAAAGAAAAAAAGAAGAAAGGCCAAAAGAAAAAAAGAAAGTCCCAAAAAAATAAAAAAATAAATAAAAAGGGCAATGTTACTATCTCTTTTTCCACACTTGTGCTTCAAAGTAGCACCTTGTTCTCCATGTAGTGAGTCTCATATTTTTGTGCTTCAAAGTAACACCATGTTTTCCATATAGTGAGTCTCATAAGTTGTCTGTTTCATACTAGTGGGAATTTTTCATTATAGAACCTGGCTTGTATATACCTACGATGGGCTTCCTCAAATGCCCTAGGTCTTCGTGAGCAAGCAAGTTGGATGCACACCCACTAGTTTTCTTTTGTGGAGCATTCATTTGTAGCTCTAGTGCATCCGTTGCATGGCAATCCCTACTCCTCATGTTGAAATCAATTGATGGGCATCTCCATATCCCTTTGATTATCCTCGTCAATGTGAGACTTTCTCCTTTTTTGTCTTCTCCACACAATCCCCATCATCATATTCTATTCCACCCATAGTGCTATATCCATGGCTCACGCTCATGTATTGCGTGAAGGTTGAAAAAGTTTGAGATTATTTAAGTATGAAACAATTGCATAGCCTAACTATATGAAGTTGCCATGTTGTCATCGGGGGAATAGAAGTTGGGAACATCTTTGTGTGACAAAAATGAAGCATAGCCTAAGTATATGATTTTGTAGGGATGGACTTTCTTTTGCCATGTTATTTTGAGAAGACATGATTACTTTGATTAGTATGCTTGAAGTGTTACTATTTCTTTTATCAAGATGAACTTTTATTTTGAATCATTTGGATCTGAACATTCATGTCACAATAGAGAAAATTACATTATAAATTATGCTAGGTAGCATTCCACATCAAAAATTCTCTTTTTATCATTTACCTACTCGAGGATGAGCAGGAATTAAGCTTGGGGATGCTTGATACGTCTCCAACATATCTATAATTTTTGATTGTTCCATGCTATTATATTACCCCTTTTGGATGTTTATGGGCTTTATTTTACACATTTATATCAATTTTCAGACTAACCTACTAACCGGAGGCCCAGCCCATATTGCTGTTTTTTTTGCCTATTTCAGTATTTTGAAGAAAAGGAATATCAAACGGAGTCCAAACGGAATGAAACCTTCGGGAGCGTGATTTTTGGAATGAACGTGATCAGAGGACTTAGAGTGCAAGTTAAGAAGCTGCCGAGGAAGCCACGAGATAGGAGGCCGCGCCCCCCCTGTAGGGCGCGCCCCTGTCTCGTGGGCCTCTCGGGCGGCCACCGACGTACTTCTTCCTCCTATATATACCTACGTACCCTGAAAACATCCAGGGGCACCACGAAACACAATTTCCACCGCCGTAACCTTTTGTATCCGTGAGGTCCCATCTTGGAGCCTTCGCCGGCACTCTGTCGGAGGGGGAATCGACCATGAAGGGCCTCTACATCAACATCCACTACAAAAAAAGACTCATCCCTAACATTTTGGGCTGAACGAAATTTTTCTCAGTCTTACATATGACACTTCTATGACAATAATTGTGAAAAAACCCGGTATCATCATAGATGTGGTGGGCTCCTACTTCTATGACAAAAAATCATGATAGAAAAAGGGCTTTTCGTCCTGGGCGGGCCGGAGACGCAGCTGCATGACATTCTTTGGGCTATCCATGACAGAAAAAATGGTGGTAGAAGTGAGGGGGAGGAAAATTTCGGGGAGTTGCCGGTTATGGTGGGAGGTCGGGGGCCGAGCGATGCGCGTTTCTCTCGTACACGTGCGAGGCGTTGGCTCTAACTGAACCCGAGCGAGGCGTTGGGCTCTAACTGAACCCGAGCGATTGCACTACAGGCTACGCGTTACTGAACCCGAGCGATCGATCGATGGGTGTTAACTGAACCTGATGGAGCGATTCCTTCGCTACTTCTGCTAACTGAAGCCGATCGATTGGATGAACAGTGAGCATTGCAGGGGGAGGGGGGTTTGGATGAATAGTGAGCGGTGGTGTTGCCTCTGGATGAACAGGACCCCGTGGTGTGGAGGGCTAGATGAACAGTAGACGGTGGAGGGGTGGCCTTGGAGGGGTGGTTGAACAGGACCCCATGGTGTGGAGGGCTGGATGAACAGTAGATGATGGAGGGCTGGATGAACAGTAGACGGTGGAGGGGTGGTTGAACAGTAGCCGGTGGAGTAGTGCGCAGTGGAGGCTGGATGAACAGGAGCACGTGGAGGCTGGAGGAGGTCGACGGTAGCCCGTGGAGGCTGGAGGGGGTCAACGGTGGAGATGAACAGTATCCCGTGGAGTCCCGTTTTGCGGTACGCCACACCCCTCCCGATGAACAGGACCCCCGTTTCGACCGTAGAGCACCAACACAAGTCCGTTTCGTCCGTTTTGCGGTACGCCACACCCCTCCCGATGAACAGGACCCCCGTTTCGACCGTAGGAGGTCCATTTCGTCCGTTTTGCGGTACGCCACACCCCTCCCGATCAACAGGACCCCTGTTTCGACCGTAGGAGGTCCGTTTCCTCCGTTTTGTGGTACGCCAGGCCTCGTTTCCATTTCCTGTTCCGTCCAAGACCTCCCGATGAACATGACCACACATTCTGTTCCGACCCAGCCGGTTGGCTCCCACGCGTTTCGTTGCCTCCCGATGAACATGACGCATTCCGTTGCCTCACCATGAACACGACGCATTCCGTTGCCTCCGCATGAACACGACGATGACGTTGTTTCTCCGTTCTGACCCAGCCATGTACACGAGCCCTCGCCGTACATATGCGTGAGTAGGCGTTCGGGACCCCGCCTGTATGTACACATATGTGGCCCTATTTTCTTTCTTGCACCCTGGCCACTGTACGTACGTGTACATGCTACGTGCGCACCTCTACTACGACACGTGCGCGCCTCTACATCCACCAATATATATGTACGTACACGTTCGCGACCAGAATCACAACACTACATACGCTTCGACCAGGTGGGTCCCGACTGTCAGGCACTTCCTTGCGTGCGAAGATGTAGCTGGTGGGTCCCAGTAGTCAGGGGGGCAAATCATTTTTTTGCCCGGACGCACTTCCTTGCGTGCGAAGATATAGCTGGTGGGTCCCAGCAGTCAGGGGGGCGAATCGGTTTTTTTCCCAGACGCACTTCCTTGCGTGCGAAGATGTAGCTGGTGGGTCCCAGCAGTCAGGGAGGCGAATCGTTTTTTTCGGACGCACTTCCTTGCATGCGAAGGTGTAGCTGGTGGGTCCCAGTAGTCAGGGGGGAAACATTTTTTCGCGAAATATGGTGGCCCGTCCGGTGGGTCCTTGCTGTCAGGTGGAGGAATAATTATTTTGCGTGTAATAAGGAGGCACTTCCTTGCTGCGGCCGTGGACCCAGCTGTCAGCCTCTCCACGTACATTCCACGTCCGATGGAAGCCATTCCTTGACCATGTTGACCACGCCGCACCAAGAGCACCAGGGCGGTGGACGACAGCGAGGCCTAGGAAGGGGACAACGCGGAGCCGGGGAAGACGCAACAGTGGATGCCCACGCGTAGAGGAGTACGAGGGTTCACTGGTTCGCTGCGGTGTGAGGCTGCCGTCGCCGCAGAATAACAGGGGGTGTGGGTGAGTAGAGGGATGGCCTGGCCAGCGGTGGGAGTAGTAGGGGGCGGTGAGGCCTCTGCCGCATTGTA
The DNA here is from genome assembly GCF_018294505.1 of Triticum aestivum. Lineage (NCBI taxonomy): Eukaryota > Viridiplantae > Streptophyta > Magnoliopsida > Poales > Poaceae > Triticum > Triticum aestivum. The sequence goes on along the minus strand of NC_057795.1, from coordinate 131,586,799 downwards.
GCCGGCCACGGGAGGCGGGAGCACGAGGCACGACCGGTGCTGGTTTGGGCGGCTGGAGGAAGAAGACCAGAGGTTGAAGAAGCACTACGACCATTGGATGGACATCGTACGGTCACTGGAGCTAGAATCGTGCATATTGACTAAGTTGACAAAGCTCTCTGTCCCCGTCAACTTAGTAGGCCCACAAGTCAGCCTGCCACTATACTGGGTCCCAGTTAACAGGGGGAGTATTCATTTTTTTGTGCGTAATAAGGAGGCACTTCCTAGCGTACGAAGATATAGCTGGTGGGTCTGAGCTGTCAGAGCCGGCCGCGGGGAGGAGGGAGCAGGCAGTCCCGCTAGCGCTTGTTTGAGCGACTGGAGCAGGAAGAGCAGATATTGAAGAAGCACGACGGCCGTTGGATGGCCATCCAATAGTCACTGCTTGTGCATCAACCTTTTTTTAGGAAAGCCTCAAATCTGTGGAAAAGAGCATACAACCCATTTGCCATTATTTTTAATAACTTACAGCCCATTTGCTAATTCTTAAGGTTTTTTTTGAGCCCATATTCTTTTTGTTAGCATTACAGCCCATATTGTGGCCACGGTTAAAAACTTATACGAATTTTTGCATATTTCGGTGCGGTCCGAACTGTTTTTAATCCCGAAATTTCGACTCACATTCAAACTGATTTAAAAAAATGTATATCAATATAAAATCCAACAAATTCTCCACGCATAAAAATTAATGTAATTTAAAATCTTGAAATGAAAAAAAAGATATTTGAAACTTTTTAAAAATGTATAGCCCATTTCTCATTACTGATGGGCCATTTTCTTGGCCAGCCGAATGAAAGCTCTCCTCATCTTGAAAGATTTGCAGCCCAACAGGCCTGACAAAGCGACTTACTTGGCAAATGACAAAAAAACTGCACTATGGCCGTGGACCCAGCTGTTAGCCTCTCCACGTACAGTACTCTTCCGATTGAATGTCGTTGACCACATTGACCATGCCGCATCGAGAGCACCTAGGCGGTGGACGACGACGAGGCCTAGGAAGGGGACGACGCGGAGCCGAGGAAGACACGGAAGTGGATGCCCACGCGGAGAGGAGTACGAGGGTTCACTGGTTCAGTTGCGGTGTGAGGCTGCCGTCGCCGCAGGGCCTGGCTAGCGGTGGGAGTAGTAGGATTTGCTCGTCTTGAAAGATTTGCAGCCCAGTAATTCGGAGAAAACAAATAGGCCTAGCTTGGCTTCAAAAAGAAATACTGGGCTACCTATTTTCCCAGAGAACTGGTGCATGAGCATTTAGCTTTATTTATTTATTTACTTATTTATGTTTAGGGGACCATGAGCATGTACCTGGGCCGGATTCATGTGAGATCCTCCCTTCCAGTTAATTATGGGCTTCTCCATCGGGCCTTCATCAGTGGGCTGCATGTTATCAACAAGTGGAAAATGTGTTCCGTACGAAAAATAGTATGAGCTACGTACGGTACAGGGCACTAAAGGATCGAACCATGCAACGACTTCCAAAACATTGTGTTTGTCGTTCTAACAACACATTTTTTCAACCAACAGACGAAATATACTACTGATTGTACATTGAAAACAGCAGCAGTATTAACCAGGGCTGGGGGTGCAACAGAAGCAGTAAGCAGGCCAGAAGAGTGAAGACGCAACTATCTCTTCCAAACCAAACATCAGCCATCATTACAAAAGGGCTACCAAAAAGGAACAAGTGTATGCATCAAACTAAATAAAGATCCTACTACACCAAGTGTACGCATCTAACTAACTGGCTCAGTTAGACGTCACTATTTATTAAGCTGTGGAGATTGGCTGACGGCTTGAACTAGATGGGTGCCTGATGGGGGAAACTCCAGCCAGCAGGTCGAAGTCTAATACTTGCGACCCTCTCTCCTACTTTGGGCTGCAGAGCGTGGCGGAACATATCAGGGTATGGTGCATGCAGAGACGCATGGTATTCTGTGTACACACAGTTTTGCCTGATGAACGAAACCGCGCTGCCATCATGATCCTTGTCGTCGGTTATCTCCTGGTTAATCGGATAATTCAGTCCGACCAACAGAGAGCCTGTACCAAGGCTACTTACCAGCCTCCAGTCAAAAAATCCTAAAGGCCCAGAGAAGCTGGGATTCTGCTCAAAGACCTTGCAGTGACTGTGATTGTATTCCGCGAAACAACACGTCCGGTACGTGCGAACGATCATCAATATTTCGCCATCGTCTAATCAGGCCAGGAACCACCAGCAACTGCCATGACGCTTTTCTTTGAAAGGTTCTGGGATTAGGAAGGGTAGGGACACCAGGCGGCCTAAAACATCATATCAAGTTGGAGTCAAATAAAAAAGGGCTCTTGATTTAGTCAATCTTAAGAACATCATGTTATGAGCATGAATATTTTTTCAATAAATGTTCATAGTAATATAAGCAAGCCATCATGATATCATAGGAAAGTAACATACTGCTGTAACAGCCGTTTGTAGCGATGACTGGAGTAGGCCAGTGATACATCTAGCCATAGAAGGAGTCGACAACGTAAATGAAGCCCTTGTGTTCAATGGTATCAGAGAACCATGGAGGATGTATGATCCTGTGATGGATGTGCAGATTTATCCACTTACCGCAGTGACCTGTCACATAGGCGAGACCGTGGTTGAAGAACACAATTATCCTAAAATATTTATGATTCGCAGATCTTGTGGGCACTTGGCAGATTACAACCTTGAGCAAATCAAACTTGGTATCATGTTGGCTACTATAAGCTTCCGAGTATTCTGGGCCGCGGTGCCAATGCAGTGCAGTGTTAATCGAAGGAAGGGGGATCAATCGCCGGGTGTAGACCTCCACGAGCATCCAGCTGTCGCGACAGTCGACGAGCACCATCCAAGACGTGTTCATGCCGTACCAGTACATACCGTTAATGTAGCTGAAGCTGATGGGGATCGGATCATAGTGAAGGGGGTTGATGCTCGCCACCCTACGATCGTTATGCTGCGTGACATGCTGTTTCTGAAGATCAGGCGGCATCAGCAAGCAAGGAGCTGGCTTAAAAATCTCCGGTCTGAGGGCTTTGAGTAAATGCTACAGCCCTGACGAGCACGCGGCGAGCGGCATGGTAATGAGATTGTCCACATGCAAAACAATGAGCTTGATTACCTCTGTGGGGAGCGAATTCCATCCACTCTTTCGGCGGACACTGCTCGGTTCTGCCATTGTTAGTGCTTGGGTTTCGGACGAGGGGGGAGGTGCCATAGCGGGGATGGAAGCTTGGACGAGATTGTGTGCGGACAAAGATGGAGAAGCGAATATGTGCTGCGGGAAGTGGACAGGTGATGATGACTACATCATGCCGCTTGACTTACGAGACACATACCAGCAGCGTAGGATCATATCGATGCCATACAACTTGCTTGAGTGATCACAGTACTGGTACTCCCTACAATACCTACTACAATACTATTCCCTAGCTTGCTAGAGTAGAGTAGTAGAGTAGGACTCTGCTCTACTACTAGCACCGGAGGAGTAGTATATTCTAATCTAAACTAGTTACAAACTTCGACGCCCGATCGTGGAACGACTACGAACCATGCTCAAAGACCGTGTCTATGTGGTGTTTGGACTTATATGCAAAAAATAGCAAGATGCCCGTGCTTTGCACGGCACACCATCATCACCAACTCGGTTTTTTCTGTACTCCTACTCCTATAAAACAATCAGTTGGTGATGATGGAGGCGAGGAGGTGTGTTCAGCCGGGCGTGCAGTGGACGGCGTAGCACTATTCAATTTGTTATAAAAAAGTAGTAGATGATAGAGACATAGGGAGGAGCACGAGGTAAGGCCTTATCTGTAAATGTGGACAGAGGTGCGGGTATCTTTTGTAAAATTGTCATAGTTGGCTTTCTATCCGTCAGATATAGATCGGATGGTCTATATTACAAGATGGCAGACATACCATCATCACCAACTCGGTTTTCTATAAGAGTAGATATATATAGATATAGATAGATAGAGACTTGGGAGTACTAGTAAGGACACCATCTACTTCTTCGTGTGCTACTCCTGCGCTCCATTCGGCGGCCGCAACATCCCCTACAGCCACTCCCTCCTGCGCTCCATTCGGCGGGCGCTGCTGAAATCTGGGGAGCTCACTCTCGCGACCGCTGGCAGCCACGACTTCACCGACGACGACTTCTTCCCCGACCTCGGCAACCTCTTCCTCAATGACATGGGCGACAACCTCAACGCCAACGGTGCTGCTCCCGTTGCACCGTATGTGTTTTTGTCCTTCCTATTCGAAATCGTGGTAGAATTCATGTTTCTACTCTGTATTCTACTACTATGCTAGTCCACATGATTAGTTTCATCTCTGTTATAGCCTTCATGACTTATTTTGTGCTTATTCGGATTAAATCTCATAGTAACTTGCTCATATATTCAACTGGCGCAATGTCTCCTACATCCACTCCCGTTTCATGGACGGCCTGGTCGATGCCTCCAAGGAGCCCTTCGTCCACTGCTATGAGTGCCCGATGCCGTTTTGTGGCTCGCCAGTGGACATGGTGCATCACCTCACGGATGCGTGAAGCGGTCACTGCTGGCCCTTGGCGGAGAACATCAAGTATGACATGTGCTACCGGTTCACCATGCCGGAGTCGCTGGAGGATCACCGCCGCCTGCTAGTCTCGGAGGAGGACGACAGCGTCTTCCTCTTGATCGTGGGCACCGGCGAGGCCCGCGCAGGCCGCCGCCCCGTGTCTGTAATGTGCGTCAGGGGCGTCACCGCTGACGCTGACACTGACACGAGGCACATGTACGGGTGCGTGGTCAATGTTACTACCCCTCCGGGTCACATGGGCGGCGACACCGGCCTCATCGGACAGACTTGGACTCTGGGGAGCTGGGACTATCCCGCCAATGTGGACTTGGAAAACCCATGGCATCCGTTCCATCCTTTACCCGCCGACTCGGTGCATGGGGACTCCAAGGAGTTTCACCTGGACATACGCATTACCAAGTGCACTTAGAAAACATGTAGTGTGTGTGTGGGCGCTTATGGCCCGTGTCTTTGCCGCTTTTGATTCTGTAAGCTTGTCGTTAAACTTGAGTGGCTTTCGCCATAGTCCTTCATTCCTTTGAACTACTCCTCTCAATGAGTTGATGTAAGACACTTTGGGTTTCATTTGATAATGGAACCGGGGAGGAGCCTCCCAGTTCTTCTAAAAAAATACGCATTATCAAGTTAAATGTTGATCATTAGTCTTTGCTCAATGTAATCCGCTATCTAAGCATGTGGAGACTTCCATGCATGATCTTGCTCTATTGGAGTATCGAGCATGAATAAAAGTGTATCAGTTTATGGTTTAGTCTAGAATCTTCCATGTATGAATTTTTACTACAGTACTGGTGAAAGACTTACGATGAACCATTTCTTACATCTCCTCTGCCCCCTTGCAAGTCATCCTGATTTAATCCCTCCGTCTAGGTGTATAAGGGCATGGTTAATATTACTTAATAGTATAGCCAACTGTTGACTATAAGAAAGTGCCATGTCATCTGTAGGCAACATGTATAACAATCGATACTCAAAAACTAATTCTTAAAGATCATTTCTTGAAAAGCACAATAAGTGTTATTTCTTCACAAGTTCTGGATCCAGGTTGAAAAGTTGAACGCTTTTGTTTGCAAAAGATACCTTTTTATCTATTTCACCCGGATGTTTGTGAGCTCTAGAGATGAGATAATATCCGAAGAAACCTATCGATACCCGTTACACATGAGATGACCCCCACATCCTTTGTCAAAATAAACAACTCCCTGATCAATGCATTTCACTCTTCGGTGCAACGCATGGGCACCTTACTACTATAGATTAGTACGACCAAAAATTGAACTAACATTATATATAGTACAATAAATACTGATGCATGTCACCTAAAATTATATCATTCAAAACTATGTTCAAATACAAATCCAACGATATAGTTTTTGTTGACATGCACTAACATTTTGTCAGTTAAATCTTCAGTCAAATTCAATGGGGGACTAATAAACCACGACCGATGTAGTACAAGTGTAGAGGGCGGCGCTGCATGGGAGTCTCACCTCTCACCCCGCTCGTGGCACGGCAGTAAAGCCGTCATATCACAAAACCCAACCACTCCCAGTAATAAATGGCCTGGTAAAATAAACGGACAAGCAACCATCACATTCCTCCGTCTTTTTTGCATTTCATCTCTCTGCATTTACTTTCTCCGGTTCATCTCCCACACTCGATCCCTAGCTACTACTCCTAGGGCCAGTTCTTTTGGTGGCTTCCCCAGCTTTTCCCACAAGACTAGTCACAATGGAGAGTAACAATAAGGCGCCTCACTCATTTATTTGGGCTTCTAAACTACTACTCCATCCTGGTTTATTCCTCACAATTGTAATTTGTGCTAAATTTTGACCAAAGATTTAACTTATAAAATGTTACTCAAAACACTTAGGCACGGTGCATCTAGGTGTGTAAGCACTAGTAGAAAAACACCTATTAGTCCCGGTTCATAAGGGCCTTTAGTCCCGGTTCATGAACCGGGACTAATGGGTCGTTACTAATGCCTCCACCCATTAGTCCCGGTTCAAACACGAACTGGGACAGATGTGCCTTCACGTGGCCGGTCCGCCGAGCCCAGTCAGGGGGCCTTTGGTCCCGGTTGGTGGCACCAACCGGGACCAAAAGTCCACGTTTTTTTAGAAAAGTGGCTGATTTAGGGGTTTTGTGGGTTATTTTTAGGTTGTTATTAGCTAGCTAATAGAGAGAAGTGTCCTCTCTTATATCTTCGTCCTTGGTTTATCAACGCTGCTGCTATGTTCATTTCACCCGCTGATATAACATGCTCATGCATGCTCGCATCATACATCATCATATATAATAACAAGTCCTACTAATCATGCATCATCATACAACTTCTACTCATTATAAATAATAAGTCATACGATCATCATCCTCATAGTCATCGAACCCAACCCTACATAATTGTTCTTAGCACATGATCATCAGTATCAGGTAGGACCTAAATACCCTTAAGGTAAAATAGCATAAAACAATATAGACCCTGACTCTCCATTATGAAGAATGGAGATCATCCTGTCTCCAATTCGTGCCCTTCGCTGCTTTTTGCTTCCAAGAAGCTCCTTACAACTGTATACATTTTTTCCATTCTTTGATTGTAATGTCTCCACTTCTTTTAGAAACCCGGTATGGACAGTTGAGATTCGTAGGACGACCTGGTTGTATGTTCAAAACATGAAGGCTACCATGCGTATACATCAGATGAGGCAGACAATCATTCGGGATTATATGTTGAAAAACATAGTAATAACTTCGTAGTTAGCAATGATGTACTAGTTTTAGAAGTGTGCAAAACGATGCACGGATGTTGTAATAGTAAAAAATAATCTTACCAGGGTATCTCCATGGTAGTTACCGTAGTTCAACACGTGTACTAGTGGCATGTATTGACCATAATGTTGAGGAGTTTGATTGTAGATATTGTAATTCTCAAGATCAGTACAAAATGCAACCAGATGATTTTTCTCCTGATAAGTGAATTTGGAGCCTTTGGTGTAGTAGGTTTTGTCTACCATCTTCCGCACATTCTTTGAAGAATGAAAATAAGTTGTCAATGGAGATAAGTTGTCAACTATTTTGAAATAAACAATATAAACTACTTAATAACTATGTTAAGCTCACATGGGTGAAGAATTGGAGGTGTATCCACAAGGACCCAAATCGAAGGTCTCTCTTGCTCGATTGTAGGATCGCCAAGATCCATGGTGACAAGCATACCCTCATCAAGACCATAATCTTGCAAAGTGCTTCCCAATTTTTGCAACCAAAATGGGTTACACTCTAAGCATTGTACAGCTTTACTTGAAAATCCACACCATGATGGGTACTTAGGATAATTTTTTTGGTTTCGAAACTTTTTCATGGTCTTCAAAACCCATCCTCTCCAAGACATAGCGTCTTGCAAAGCATGGGATAAGCTAGTCTAATTTGAAAAGATGAAAAATACACGTTAAAATAGTTGAAGTCGTGCTTAATTACGAAAAAAACTATTGTCGTCGTTGCGTACCGTATGAACATCGCAGGTCTCCTCGAGCTTAATGCTGAAGCGCCGATCTTCATCCAGCTCAATGAACATGTCGCAGATACCTCGGTCGTCGTGGCACCAGTCGCACTCCCCCGGTCGGTTTTCTTCGTCCGATGTTCATAATTCAAATATTAAACTAGATCATTATTATTAATCATGGGTTGACTATCAATGATCGATGTACGTAGCTCCTCCTTTCATTCCCGAGTGCATTATTATACCAAATTGTCTAGCACACGGGAATGAAGGAGAACTTATCCAATATGAGCATCCAATAAGCAAAACCAAATCATAAAATAAGCAAAGCCAAATCATAAAATAAAGTATAGTATTCAAATTAGCATGCATTCAATAATTATAAGCAAATGTACATCATCTCTTGGTGTCCGTACATCGTCAAATATTATCACTAATACAACTAGAACCGTAGCGCCCGACGGGTATCGACGCGGGCGGTGGATACCCAAAGATGCTCGTCCTCCTCGCTGACACAGTGACATACCACCTCCGCGGTGTCCGAAAGCCTCACCACCGTCACTGGCCCACACGACCGCCACCAAACAAGGATCGGGTCAACAACGGGTTGCCTCCTCACCAACCTACGTCCCCCGGAAGGTAGCACCTCCCAATACCAGCCCAGCGGAGCCCAGTCCCGAACGTGGCCCTGATCAAGCAGGCCTCCACTGCCTAGTCGACGACGACGAGGATGCCGGATAGACATCGCCGACGTCGATGCGGGAACTACTTCTATATATAGTTAAATAAAGTAGTTTTATTAATTAAATCAACTACCTAGTTCAACTACTAAGCACTTACTATATATAAATAAAGTAGTACTTACTAAAAACAAACTACTTCTATATATAGTAAAATAAATTAGTTTATTAAATCAACTAGCTAGTTCAACTATATATAAACTACTTCTTATTTTTTTTCCTTTTTCTAAATACGGTGAACAAAAAAATCATTAAAATTCTATGAACAAAATTAATTACACATTCTAAATATCACCAAAAAAATCTATTAACAATAATATCACCAAACATGCATATTCAATAATAATATCACCAAAAAAATCTATTAACAGAAAAAAATCTAACATAATATGAACAAATTAATTACTACACATCTAATCTAACAAAAAATGTAATCTAACAAAAAAAATCTATGACCTACATATCTAAATTACTACACATATAATCTAACAAAAAATCTATGAACTACAAAAACAATCTAAAAAAATCTAACAAAAATAAAAAAAAGTTGCTTACGGCCGGCGACGGCGACGGCGAAGGCGACGGTGAGGTGTG